>NC_054740.1:28225822-28423661 GCF_018143015.1 Lytechinus variegatus
CAGTATCCACCATAGAATCCCATTTAGTTCGATTTTCATGGTCTATGGGGTAAACAAAATTGTTGATACAGGCTAGAGTGAATCATACATGTAATCCTTCCAATGTGATTGGCAAATCCAAGATGGCGCCCAAAATGGCTACCATAGGTTAAAAATCCACAATTCATCTAATTTGCTTTTATTTGGTTCTTATTCAATGGTTTTAAGGGTGAAGTAGTACATTGGAACAAGTTACAAGGTCTGGTGTGTCCAAAAATCCAAGATGGTGTCCAAAATCCAAAGATGATCGATGGCTTCCCAAAATGGAGTTTAAAATGGCTGTTGAAAAATAAATTGGACATAGTTCTTTCATATCCACCTGGGACATAATGATTTTGGTTTCTAGACCAGGTTTCCAATGGTCAAATAAGACATTGGGATAAGTTACAAGGACAGTCGGTTCAAAAATCCAAGATGACTTCCAAAAATGGATTATAAATATTGCTGTTGCTACTTTAAAACAAGTGGAATGCCTCTAGCCGTCTCACCTGCATCACGCGATTCAACATAGCAGCAGTGCTGACTTTGAAAACTACTTAACTCGCACAAGAAGTTCAGTGATACTTGGTTACTCTTATTTCCACAATTTATGAACTAGACCAATACACTTACAGAGATAGGATGGTAATTCAACAAATACCCCAAGGTTGCCAAAATTCACTGACCTAACATGACCTTTGACCTTGATCATGTGACCTGAAACTTGCACAGGATATTCAGTGATACTTGATTACTCTTATGTCCAAGTTTCAAAAGTCAGATCAATAAACTTGCAAAGTTATGATGGTAATTCAACAGATACCCCCATTATGGCCAAAGTTCATTGACCTTTGACCTTGTTAATGTGACCTAAAATGCGCACAGGATGTTCAGTGATACTTGATTACTCTTATGTCCAAGTTTTATGAACTAGACCAACATACTTTCAAAGTTATGATGGTAATTCAACAAATACCCCTAATTCGGCCAAAGTTTATTGACCCTAAATGACATTTGACCTTGATCATGTAACCTGAAACTTGCACAGGATGTTGAGTGATACTTAATTACTATTATGTCCACGTTTCATGTATCAGATCCAAAAACTTTTAAAGTTTTGATTGTAATTCAACAGATGCCCCCAACTCGGCCAAAGTTCATTGACCCTAAATGACCTTTGACCTTGGTCATGTGACGTGAAACTCATGCAGGATGTTTGGCGATACTTGATTAACCTTATGTCCAAGTTTAATGATCTAGGTCCATATATTTCCTAAGTTATGATGACATTTCAAAAACTTAACCTCAGGTTAAGATTTTGATGTTGATTCCTCCACATGGTCTAAGTTCATTGACCCTAAATGACCTTTGACCTTGGTCATGTGACATGAAATTCTAATAGGATGTTCAGTAATACTTGATCAACCTTATGGCCAAGTTTCATGAACTAGGTCCATATACTTTCTAAGTTATGATGCCATTTCAAAAACTTAACCTCAGGTTAAGATTTGATATAGATGCCGCCGCCGCCGCCGTCGGAAAAGCGGCGCCTACAGTCTCACTCTGCTATGCAGGTGAGACAAAAACGACAGTTTGCTCAATATCTAGAAATATGATTTTTCTGTGTCTATAACATGGTTAGATGGGTCAAATAATACATTGGGACAAGATACAAGGAAAGTCAGTGGTCTGTAATGTGCAAAAATCTGAGATGGATTCCAAAAATTAATTCTGAAACTGCTACTATTACTGAAAGCAGACATAGCTCATTTCATTTTGCCCTGGGAGTTGTGACTGTGATGTCTAAACCACTGGTTTCAATGGTCAAATAAAGTAATAGGATAAGTTACAAGGACAGTCAGTGGTCTGGTATGTCCAAAAATAGAAGATGGCTTCCAAAAACCGATCCTACAAAAAAGGCTGCTGATATTTAAAGCGGACATAGCTCATTTCATTTTGGCCTGGGATATGTGATTTTGTCTAAACCACTGGTTTCAAGGGTCAATTAATACATTAGGGCAAGTTACAAGTACATTTTGTGGCCTGGGTTGTCAAAAAATCTAAATTGGCTTAAAAAAATTATTCTAAATTGACTGTTGTTACTTAAAGCAGACATTCATATCGGCCTGGGAGATGCGATTTTAGTGTCTGATTTCAAGGTTCAAAATAATACATTAGGACAAGTTATAAGAACATAATCTGGTCTGGTATGACCAAAAATCCAATATGGCTTCTAAAAATTGATTCTAAAGTGGCTGCTGATACTTAAATGTGACATAGCTCATTTTATATCCACCGGTGATGTATGATTTTGGTGTCTAAACTATGGTTTCAAGGGTCAAATTATATAGGACAAGTTACAATGACACTCATTGGTCTAGTATGTTCAAAATTCCAAGATGGCTTCTAAAAATGGAGTGCAAAATGTCTGATGTTACCTTTTTTTTAAGAAAAGGACATAGTTTGTTCAATATCTGTCTGGGGAATATGAGTTTGGTGTCTAAACTATGGTTTAAAGGGTCAAGTAATACACCAGGGTTAGTTACAAGACCAGTCAGTTGTCTATATGTTAAAATCCAAGACGACTTTTAAAAAAAAAGTGGTGTAAATTGACTGTTTTTACTTAAAAGTATAAATAGTTTATTAGAATTACACCTCGGAGGTATGATTTTGCCGTCTACACTAGAATTTTAAGGGTGAAATCGTAGGACGCATTGCGTTAAGATGAAAGGACAGTAAGGTGTCAGGTATGTCCAAAAAAAGAAGATGGCTTTTAAATAGGGGTATTAAATGACTGTTGTTACTTAAAAATGAATAAAGAACATTACAAATACACCTTGAGTGTATTATATTCGTGTCTACGCTAGGGTTTTAAGGGTTGAAAATACTTTGGGACTGGTTACCATGAATGCAGTTATCTACATGTACTTTCCTTCTAAAAGTTGGCTTCAAAAATGGGTTCTAGATGAAAAAATTAAAATCCATAATTTATTGTTCAAAATAGACATGAAATGAAATACTCAGAAAATTTGCTTTGCCCAATTGATCATGGGCCCGGCAGCCACTATCCCTTTAATCGTTGAACGCCAAACAGGGTAGCTTGAACCCCCGACCTCCCAGTTGTGAAATAGGCGCTCTACCAACTGAGCCAACACACTGGTGTTGATGCTCATCAGGGCCGTCACCAGCTTTTTTCTAGGGGGGGTGCTTTTTATGAAAAAAAAACAAAAACACAAAAACAACGTATTAACTCAATTTCATGCAGTTATATAGCCCGCCGGCCCGAATGGATATAGAAAGTACATACTGGTCAACATGCCTATTGTTCCTCAATGCAGTTTCGGTGTCTGTGTGTCTTTTTCTTTTTTTGGGGGGGGGTTCTGAAGGGGGGTGCGTTCGCACCCTCCGCACCCCCCCCCCCCCTGGCGACGGCCCTGCTCATAGTTCATACAATATCCACCTGTGAGAAATAATCTTGGTGCCTGCACTTATATGCATGGGGATAAGTTGTTTCATGAGTTGGTAAACATACCCATTTTGATGAAAGCTTAGAATCCACCATGAGTTTTGAAACAAATGGAATGCCTTTGGCGGTCTCAACTGCATCACGCGATTCTATATAGAAGCAGTGCCGACTTTGAAAACTACTATAACTCGCACAAGATGTTCAGTGATACTTGGTCACTATTATTTCCACGTTTTATGAACTAGACCAATACACTTAGAGATAGGATGGTAATTCAACAAATACCCCAACGTGTCCAAAGTTCATTGACCTCACATGACCTTTGACCTTGAACATGTGACCTGAAACTTGCACAGGATATTCAGTGATACTGGATTACTCTTATGTCCAAGTTTCAAAAGTCAGATCCATAAACTTTCAAAGTTATGATGGTAATTCAACAGATACCCCCATTATGGCCAAGGTTCATTGACCTTTGACCTTGGTCATGTGACCTAAAATTCGCACAGGATGTTCAGTGATACTTGATTACTCTTATGTCCAAGTTTTATGAACTAGACAAACATACTTTCAAAGTTATGATGGTAATTCAACAAATACCCCCAATTTGGCCAAAGTTCAATGATCCTAAATGACCTTTGACCTTGATCATGTGACCTGAACCTTGCACAGGATGTTCAGTGATACTTGATCACTATTATGTCCACTTTTCATGTATCAGATCCAAAAACTTTTAAAGTTTTGATTGTAATTCAACAGATGCCCCCAAATCGGCCAAAGTTCATTGACCCTAAATGACCTTTGACCTTGGTCATGTGACGTGAAACTCGTGCAGGATGTTTGGTGATACTTGATTAACCTTATGTCCAAGTTTAAAGAACTAGGTCCATATATTTTCTAAGTTATGATGTCATTTCAAAAATTTAACCTTAGGTTAAGATTTGATGTTGACGCCGTCGCCGCTGCCGTCGGAATAGCGGTGCCTTTAGTCTCACTCTGTTATGCAGGTGAGACAAAAATGAAATATTTACCATCCTTGTTACTTGTCCAAATATATTATTTGACCCTTTATACCAAATTTAGACACCAACATTATTTCTTATAGATAGATTATGTACAACTCTGACCATTGAGAGATATGAGTCGTTTTAGATGTCTTTTTTGAAAACCATCTTAGATTTTTTATGCAAACTGGACAACTGCATATCAATGTGACCAGTCTAAACGCATAATTTTAAACATGAAACTTTAGTGTGGACACCGAAATCATATCTCCTTGGTGGATTTAAATAAACTATGTCCTTTTTTTAAAGTAACAGTAGTCATTTTAGACTCTGATTTTTGGAAGTCATCTCAGATTTTCGACATACTGGATGACCACAGACTGTCCTTGTACCTAATTTTCTGACTTTTAATACCATGGTAAAGACATAAAACCTTGGAGGATATTACATGACCTATGTCCATTTGTAAATGCCAGCGGCTAATATTATCTTTAAGGCCACCATGGAGTTAAAGACATAATTGTCCATCCATCATCCTTGTAACATATTCTTATGTATTGTTTATGTTTAACCCTATCTAGGCCGGGGTATTTTGGGAGTTCATATGGCCGGGGGGGGGGGCCATGATCTCGGCCGTGGACCGTGCGATCGCGCCGAAAATTGGCACGCGGGGTTGCCTGGGACATAATCCCGGGGGGGGCACTTACATTGACGAGTGGATACCATGCACGACCAAAAAAAACACGTAAAAGGATGTCTTTTTCACGATAGGGCACGTTACGTACGTAACGTGATAAGGGTGTCAAAAACACAAAAATAATGAAAAAAGGGTATCTATTTCGCTAGGAAATTTACGTGTTTAGGGTCGAATTTGCGGGGATGATAAAACAAAATTAATTTGTTTTATAAAGGATATCCTTTTTGCTCCAACACTTCGTGTTTAGAGTCCGATTTGCGCGAGGTGTAGAAGTAAAGCCGAAGACCGAAGGACCTGTAACAATAAGACATTCCTGTACTTGTTTAGGGGTTCATTTCAGGGAATATTTGCCAAGAGTATCGTTTTGTTTCCAATACTTGTTAAGAGTAGGGTTTCACACGCCAATACTTGTTAAGGGGTGCATTTTCAGAATATGGAAATTACATGTTTAGGGTGCTTTTCGAGACCCCATGGTCGTGCATGGTATCCTCTCGTGAATGGAAGTGGCCCCCTCAGGGACATAATCTACTAGATTGTCTAGTAATTTATTTCATCCGAATCGCTATTAAGCGATAATGCTAATTTATGCGTAATTAGTATGCGAAATCATACTTTTTCCTCTAACTCCTTAAATAAAGCTCCAAATTTACTAATTTTTGGTATAGAAACTCTTTGTGGTGTTCTTAGCAAGTGTACATGGAAACAAGTGGAATGCCTCTGGCCGTCTCACCTGCATCACGCGGTTCAATATAGCAGCAGTGCTGACTTTGAATACTACTCTAACTCGCACAAGATGTTCAGTGATACATGGTTACTCTTATGTCCACTTTTTATGAACTAGACCAATAAACTTACAGAGATATGATGGTTATTCAACAAAAAACCCCAACATGGCCAAAGTTGAGTGACCTTACATGACCTTTGACCTTGATCATGTGACCTGAAACTCGAACAGGATGTTCAGTGATACCTGATTACTCTTATGTACAAGTTTCATGAATCAGGTCCATAAACTTTCAAATTTATGATGGTAATTCAACAGATACACCCAATTCGGCCAAAGTTAATTGACCTTTGACCTTGGTCATGTGACCTGAAACGCACACAGGATGTTCAGTGATACTTGATTACTCTTATGTCCAAGTTTAATGAACTAGACCAATAAACTTTTAAAGTTATGATGGTAATTCAACAGATACCCCCGATTCGGCCAAAGTTCATTGACCCTAAATGACCTTTGACCTTAATCATGAGACCTGAAACTTGCTCAAAACTTTCAGTGATGCTTGATTACTATTATGTCTAAGTTTCATGAATCAGATCCATAAACTTTCAAAGTTATGATGGGAATTCAACAGATATCCCCAATTCGGCCAAAGTTCATTGACCCTAAATGACCTTTGACCTTGGTCATGTGACGTGAAACTCATGCAGGATGTTCAGTGATACTTGATTAACCTTATGTCCAAGTTTCATGAACTAGGTATATATATTTTCTAAGTTATGATGACATTTCAAAAACTTAACCTCAGGTTAAGATTTCGATGTTGAATCCTCCAACATGGTCTAAGTTCATTGACCCTAAATGACCTTTGACCTTGGTCATGTGACATGAAACTCTAATAGGATGTTCAGTAATACTTGATCAACCTTATGGCCAAGTTTCATGAACTAGGTCCATATACTTTCTAAGTTATGACGTCATTTCAAAAACTTAACCTCAGGTTAAGATTTGATGTTGACGCCGCCGCCGCCGTCGGAAAAGCGGCGCCTATAGTCTCACTTTGCTTCGCAGGTGAGACAAAAATTGCGATATCAAATAATTTTCTTATGTATTTTATTGTTTTTTGCAATTTCTTATGTATTTTTCTTTTTGACCTTTCGTTTTTCATTGTTTTTTCAATGAAATTTATTGGGGACTCTTCTGTGATCATAAAAAGCAGAAAATAAATACATTTAGACCAGCAAAACTAAAAATAATCATACATTTATGAATTTTGCTTGAAAACACAATTTGCATTGACTTTGTACACGAAATCACGTTTTTGAGCAATTTTTGGTCCGACATGCACTTACAAAATGTTACGTAATTTCGGAACCACGTACCCGGGTGACTTAAAGTTGGTCTCAAAAGTTGCGCAAGACTTGAAAGTAAAAAGTCAGCGAGCGGCACGGTCAAAAAATTTTGCACAGCGAAAATATTGCGCGATTTGTTGAGGGGGAGGGCCTCCGAGACCCCCCCCCCCCCGCCTAGATAGGGATAACCCATTTAACAATGGTATAGGCACAAAAATCATATTCCGGATATTGAACAAACTATGACATTGGGTTTTTTTTAAGTAGCAACAGCATTTCTTACTCCTTGGATTTTTGAACATACCTGACCACTGAGTGTTGTCCCAATGTATTATTTGACCATTGAAACCATGATCTAGACAACAAAATCATATTCGCGCCTAATACTAATTTGTTATTATTATTAGCTCACAAGCTTCAGATGAAAATTTTACAATTTTTAGAACTTTTTAAACTCAAACACAATTGAATAGGTTTACAGGATTTTATTAGTCATGATTTTAATGCATGTATTTCACATTGTAACAACTAAAGGGAAACTGTTTTTTATGCCAACATTTTACTCATTTTTATTAAGATTTCTTATGTGGTGGAAGATGTGTTATTTTACAAACTGCGTCATTCTCCAAATTTTAAGTAAGCGTTCTCAGAATTGAGCAGGACGGTTTCTTGGGACGGGCGACCACTCACCCCCCCCCCCCCTTGGTTCTTCTTCTTTTTTTTATCTGTATGCTTAATGAGTGCAAGGTGTCAGGGGTGACTGCTGGGTTGGTGGGTGCAGTTGTTTGATTTAACGTGCTTATGGTTGTTTGGATGAATGAGGAGTGTGCTATGAATGTAAATGTTTTTTTTTTTTTGTAAGAGATTGTTTGTCGGCCCTATTAATGTAGTGAGGTTAGCTGACCCTAAGTTCCGCCTGAGCGATGGATTTGAATAACCAATTCCATTGCCCAGGTTGAATGGTGTTGTAGAGGATTGGCATTCCCTGGCTGGAGCTGTGCATTGAACTTGACTGCTCGCTCGTCCCCAGACACACTCCTGTCTTTAGTTCTTTTGTTACTTGCTTAAATCTACGTTTTTATTGTTTGAATTTGAGTGGCGATGTTTGTCAATAAGCATTCTTCCACCACCACCATCTTTCAGTCTTCTATTTGTTCTTTTGTTAAGTTGCATTATATTTTCTTAATCATTTCAAGTTTTGATGTTTTTAAATCAGCTATTTATACATGTATATACCTGTAAATTGTACACAATACAGCCTTTTGGCTGCAACGTGCAATGATTTCGAATAAAATCTTTTCAATTCAATTCATCTCACATGTAGATATGATATCAGCTATGTCCATTTTAATCATACAGCCATTTTAAACTCAATTTTTGGACACACAAGACCACTGACTGTCCTTGTAACTTGTCCCGATGTACTACTTCAATACTTAAACCATTGCACAGAATTGAATTTAGAATTAAAGCCACTGAAGTAATAGATGAATTATATTTTTTAGCCTACGGCAGCCATTTTGGGCGCCATCTTGGATTTCCTGGTACCTTGGAGTGCTAATATTCACTCTAACTTCTATCAATAAATTTGTTTACCCACTGGACCATGGAATATGAACATAAATAGGATTCTAGAGTGGATAATGAGAGAACTATATCCATTTTCAGTGAATGGCGGCCACCTTGGACACCCTCTTGAAAATAAGTACTTTCCCAGATGTAGATTTTGGTAGATTTTTAGTACTTTATTCCTGAGGTCAAATACTGCCAGAAACAGTTGAAAAATCATTTGTTGCAATTTGTTCCAAGTCAAACCATATATTGACCCGTTTACAAATCAAAGGGAGATAATATGGAGTACCGGGTATATTTCTTTATAACACATATATGATATGGATCTACTGTACCTACTTAAGACGAGGCGGGAAATCAAATATGGTTGGGGCAGCATCCTGTCTAAGACGAATCGTTTGCCCAGTCCAGTCAAAGCAAGCATCTTCAAAATAATCAGAACAGAGTACAGAGCTCTTGGAGGAATTCAATGAAGCTTGCTTCATATTGACCATCCATACTATGTTACAGTACCGGTACAGTCCAAAAGCTGAATGGAAATCTGCAGAAAATGTAAACACATGTCATAAAATCAATTACTCATGAGAAAACTCTAGGCCTACTCAGCAGTGGCCCATTTCTCAACAACTGGACAAGTTAGTCATATATCTTTATCTACCAAACACAGAGATAGTTCCAATCTTACCCAGAAGGATTAACTTGAATCCATTGATATCATTATATCAATACTATCAGTAGAAGGTACATAAGCCTAAGTCACATAATAGCATATAATTTTCAAAAAGTAAACTTATGATAAAACTTACAATTATTGTGATGAATCTGGAAATACATCCAATCAAAATAATAGCAGAGGCAAAATAGAAGGGGGTGAATATAAAAATAGTATTTCTATTTGAAAAAAAATCAATTCATTTGATCACCTAGTGTTTTATCATGTTGACCTGAGCATCCATGATTACAACTCATGCAGAAATTGTAACAAGCAGAACCAAACAGAATCAGTTTGCCACACTCAAATTAATTTGCATTGTTTATTTGTTACATGGGTCAGTCCATGTCATATCAACCAATGCTTGTCACCCAACCCACTTCGATTTTCTTTAAACTCGCACAAAATGTTGCCCCAAGTGTCTGACGGAAAAATCTGAAATATTTTGCCCCAAGGTCAAATGGTTGCTAAGATACGGCCTCCCATAGCAACCAATGCGCGCACAACAAAATTATTTTAAATAAAATTGCCTATTTTTGATTGACTACTGCAGCAAAGTTTGATTGATAGCAGTCTTTATTTTCAGTAAATTGGAAGAACTTTTTGGTCTAAACATGCAGAGTATACTGTAGCGCGGACCTGTCAACCGGATTTTGCACACGAGGTCACCGAAAATGGCGTTAAGCATCCGTGTCAATGATTTCAGAAGCATGTTTGGAGGCTCATAAATCCAAAACTAAATTAGCTTAGAACCAAATATTGTGCACATTAATGTACTTTCAGATACTCAACAGATTTACAAAAAATTGACCAAAGAGTATGTGTCGTTTTCCTGTAGGGCGCCGTCAAAGTTGGATATTTTCAAAAGATGCCAAGTTCAAGGTCACGGATCGCCTCCCGTCCCATCGAGGAGGGGGACCAATTTCTGTGTTTTGATAGACATTTACCCATATTTTCAAGTGTTACTTGAGAAATTTTGCTAACGGAATGTTTAGGGGCTGATTTGCGCATTCCAAAATGGTCGTAAACACCCTAAAATTGATGTTAATGACAATATATGCTTTTCAACAATTTTCAAATTGTGATAACTCATATATAGGGCCTATGAGATTATTTCATATTGATGTTATTTTATAAGAATAATGCTAAGAAGTGACTGATCAGGGAAAATACAGATAATTTTGGGCCCCTTCCCGGGCCATCATCCCCTATTGGCGAAAGTCGGATCCACCCTTGTGACACACAAAAAGAAAGGATCCCCAGTGCCCCCCCCCCGGAAAAATATCCTAGCTACGCCACTAGACTGATTTCTTCATCCCAAACCATTACAAGATTATTTCTATCCAGGATGTAAATCAATTCTAGAGAGGCATCATTCTGGGAGTCTTACCTCTGGCCGGGCAGCGAATATTTTTTCTGCATATGGAAACGCTATGGAATATGAATAATTCATACGTTGATTTAAAAAAAATGAAGTGCGCAGGCGCATGGACTTGGCAATAGTTCTCTAGCTTTATCAATTTGTACATGAACAAATGGACGAGCACACTCTTGTACATAAATTAATGGACTCCATCGCATCCTCCCCGCTTTCTCAAAGTTTTGATTTCTCTCCCTTCCTCTCTCTAATAGCTGGCTTGGTCACATTTGTCCTACGGCCGGCGTACAGCGGTACGGTGAGTCGAAAGCAGCAGTTTCTTTAATTAGGTGATCTGTCAATCGACAATAATAATGCCGTTTTTACATTATATATTAAGATCTAGGCCGGAATATCTTCAGCCTGTATAATTCATTACCATTTCAGATGTGCAGAAAAGACAAATCACCCTCCCCGGCCCCATGCTGTACTGACAACAGTACATAAACTTGAATACACGGGACTAGCATTGTTTTTGCAAATGCAAGTTTGGTAACGATTAACGAATTCGCGAATTTCCCTTTTTTAACGTAATTTTTGAGTCGAAAACATTTAAGCTGAACTTACGAAATCAATGTCCATCCCAATCCTAGCGATTAGAGCAGTTGTATGCAGCTCATGTAGGCATGAATAATGTGAAATCTAAGCTAAGACAAGTTCACCAACTCGTCAACAACTACGTGACCGGCCCGACCGGAGCTTTAGTACAGCTAGCTAGCTGCAGGCGCTGGCAATCAGCGACCCATAGCAGACAGAGGAGACAAAATTTTTTTGTGTGTTTTGACACAAAATCATTTCGTCGACGGAATGATTTCGCAACGGAACGAAATGAATAGACAGAGACAAAATTTTTTTGTGTTTTGACACAAAATCATTTCGTCGACAGGATATCGCATCTGAACGAAATGAATAGACAGAGGAGACGAAATTTTTTTGTGTTTTGGCACAAAATCATTTTGTCCACGGAATAGATATCGCATCGGAACGAAATGAATAGACAGGGGAGACGAAATTTTTTTTTGTGTTTTGACACAAAATCATTTCGTCGACAGAATAAATTTTGCATCGGGACGAAATGAATTTTGTGGACGAAATTGATTAAGGGTGACACAGAATAAATTTCGTATACGAAATCACACTGCATCATGACGAAATGATTTTCGTTTGAGTGAAAAAACAAAGTGTGCATACAGAATTTTCCATTGGACACTTAGGGCGCCATTTCGTTAGATCAAAATTCATTTTGTACATACGAAATAAATTTTGTGGACGCAATTACATTTCGTCTCAACGAAAATTGATTTCGTCGGACGAAATTAATTTTATGTGACAAAAAATAAATTTCGTATACGAAATAAAACAGCGTCATGACAAAATGATTTTCATATGAACAAAAACAAATTTTGTGTACGGAATGGCGTGAATTGGACGGAATTAAACATCGGACATTTGGTGCGCCATTTCGTTTGATCAAAATTCATTTCGTATGGCACGCCAAATAAAGTTTGTGGACGTAATTACATTTTGTCTAGACAAAATTTATTTCGTGCATTTCGTCGAGACGAAATTAATTTTATGTGACAAAAAATAAATTTCGTATACAAAATAAAACAGCGTCATGACGAAATGATTTTCGTCTGAATAAAAACATATTTTGTGTACGAAATGACTTGATTTGGACGAAATATACTGGCGGACACTTGGCGCCCCATAGTGCAGTGCACTGAGACGTGAGCGGTATACACGTAGCGTCGGTCAAAGACCGAATGACGTGTTGGCCTGGGTCGAAACGGGAAATCCCCTGTTATTATGAGTGGAACCGTACATGGTGCGTGTTGTCGATTTTGGATGATACGGGTTTTTCTGTAATACAGTAGACAATCTTCCACTCTCCGCATATCTCGTGTAAGAACAAAGTTCACTTTGGGCACTCCAGTTTGCACAATGACAATGATTTTATTTCTTGACGGCCCCTCCTGTGGGCATAAAAGAAATATAACAAATTAAAACAATGGTAATAATGGGCATGTCATGCCGGGGGGGGCACTTACATTGACGAGTGGATACCATGCGCGACCAAAAAAACACGTAAAAAGGATGTCTTTTTCACGATAGGGCACGTTACGTACGTAACGTGATAAGGGTGTCAAAAACACAAAAGTAATGAAATAAGGGTATCTATTTCGCTAGGACAATTACGTGTTTAGGGTCGAATTTGCGGGGATGATAAAACAAAATTAAAATGTTTTATAAAGGATGTCCTTTTTGCCCCAACACTTCGTGTTTGAGAGTCCCGATTTGCGCGAGGTGTAGAAGGTGGGGTCGTACTAAACCAAATAAGGTAAAGCCGACGACCGCCAGAAAACATTCCTGTACTTGTTTCAGGGGCGGATCCAGCTTTCGCCAATAGGGGGGGCCGAAAAATATTTTCATCAACTTTTTTCTCGCTTGGCCGCTGTAATCTGATTTTTTGGGGTGGTTTTTCGGGGGTAGTCCTAACTAAAGACTGAAGTTTTAAGTAAATGTTAGTTTTCATTGTTATAAACAAGATAAGGTATATGCGAGCGCGAAGCGCGAGCTCAAATTCTTTGATATTTTATGTCCTTAGACCTGAAGATTCTGAGGAGATTGTATAATCATAAAAAGAAAGAGATAAGTAGGCTATCCAACTAAACAATGCGAGCGCGAACCGCGAGCCCAAATTCTATTATAGTAACGTGAAAAGGTACTCAATTAGGACTGTTTTTTAGTGATTAATGAAGAGGATACAAGTATTACCAATTAAATAATGAGAGTGAGAAGCGCGAGCTCAATATTCTGATATTCCGACCTGAAAACTGGACAGTCTAAAGCGCGTTTTTATTTAAAGGTCATGTCCACCTCAGAATAATGTTTATTTGAATCAATAGAGAAAAATCAGACAAGCACAATGCTGAAAATTTCATCAAAATCGGATATAAAATAAAAAAGTTATGACATTCCAAAGTTTCGCTTATTTTCAACAAAATAGTTATATGAACGAGCCAGTTACATCCAAATGAGAGAGTCGATGATGTCACCTACCCACTATTTATGAGGAACTTTCTTTTTTTTTTAATTATACAATATTTCAATTTTTACGAATTTGACGATTAGGACCTCCTTGCCTGAAGCACAAAATGTTAAAATAATGGAATTCCACTTGTTCAGGGAGGAATGAAACTTCATTTCACATGACAATGATGAGAAAATAACAATATTTCATATAATAAAATACAAAAGAAATAGTGAGTGAGTGATGTCATCAACTCTCTCATTTGGATGTAACTGGCTCGTTCATATAACTATTTTGTTGAAAATAAGCGAAACTTTAAAATGCCATAACTTTCTTATTTTACATCCGATTTTGATGAAATTTTCAGTGTTATGCTTGTTGAATTTTTCTCTTTTTATTCAAATCAAGTTTTTGTTGGGGTGGACTTGTCCTTTAAATAAAGAACAAGCTGTGTGTCTCAAACAATAATGCGAGAGCGAAGCACGAGCTTAATTTTCTTATACAGACATGATAAACAGGGGCCGCGGAACGCTTTTCAAAGTGGGGGGGGGGCTGACCATGCTAAAAATCACAATCGTATGGTCATTTTTGCGTTTTTGTACACGGTTTTGGAAAAAAGTGGGGGGGCTGAAGCCCCCCAGCCCCCCCGGTTCCGCGGCCCCTGATAAAGGAGCATTTTGACAAATTTTGGTAAGAATTTCCAAAGAGAATAGGTAACTCACAAATCAAACAATGCGAGCGCGCAGCGCGAGCTGAAATTTTTGATATATTTGTGTAAATCAAAAAAAATAATGAAAGCTTGATGTGCGAGCTAAAATATTGTGTGCAAATTGATTTCAGAACTGGATATATAAGTGCCATTTAATCCTCTTAAATGGGATTCATTACACAGGCAATGCGAGCGCGAAGCGCGAGCGAAAATTTGTATATAAAGTCTATTTTCAAATTCTTCCCCTCACCTTTTTTCTGGTTTCCTTTGGGGTCGGGCCGGCCGTTACGAGGCTGTAAATTACACATCATGGGTATGATACCTCTTTCTTACTTTTCTTTCTGTTTTTCATAGTTTTTATGAAGTTAAAGAATACACTTTTTTCTGCAGGTTGTCAAAAAATAGGGGGGGGGGGCGGGGCCAGCTCGGCCCCCTCCTGGATCCGCGCCTGTGTTTAGGGGTTCATTTCATGGAATATTTGCCAAGAGTATCGTTTTGTGTCTAATACTTGTTAAGGGTAGGGTTTCACACCCCAATACTCGTTAAGAGGTGCACTTTTCAGAATATGAAAATTACGTGTTTAGGGTGCTTTTCGAGACCCCATGGTCGCGCATGGTATCCACTCGTGAATGTAAGGGTTACACTTCGTAATTCCGAAGCTTCGTAATTCCGAAGGTTCTTTATTCCGAAGGTTCGTAATTCCGAAACACGTAAATTGCCTATACCTCGATGTTCGTTAATCCGAAAACGAAAAAGGGTTCGTTAATCCGAACATTTGTGGCGTTATTCCGACGGTTCGTTATTCCGAAGGTTCGATAATCCGAAAACGAAATAAGGTTCGTTTTTCCGAAGGTTCGTTAATCCGAAAACGAAATAAGGTTCGTTAATCCGAAAACGAAATAAGGTTCGTTAATCCGAAAACAAAATAAGGTTCGTTAATCCGAAAAAAAAACCGGGAAAGCAGAGGCAGAGGCAAGGGGAGGGGGTGGGGACACTGTTGCCGTTCAATTGTTATGAGGATGGGAAGGCAAGGGCGGCCGAACGAATTTTCGTTTGGGGGGTAAAGCCAAAAAATGAAACTCATACGTCAAAATGGACACTTTGGTGATATTTTCACCTTAAGATTATCATCTGCTTGAAGTCATTGTGTGTTTGATAGTGATTAAGTAGAGAAAAACCTTTTTTGAAGTGATTTCTTATTATGGCAAAACGTATATTTAGGCTTTATTTTTCGGGAGAGAGTATATGAGCGAGCGGCTTGGTAAAACAAATTCAAAGATGAAGTTGTAAAACGTTTTTTGGGGTCAATTATTCTTTAAATGGCATTATTGCGAGGTGTTGCGAGCGTGAATCACAAGCTAAAACTTTAGGGTATTTCAATAAAAAAATAAAATAAGTTTTTAAAAATCTGAGCAGATTTCTGCTGTCATTAAAAAGATGTGCATCTAACTAAAAAATTAACATGAGCGCAAAACGCCAGCTCAAACATACTGACCAGAAAAGGAACCTGTTAAAGAAAGCATTTAGTGACCTCTTTAGGATGCATATTTCACCAATCGAATGAGAGTGCGAAGCGCAAGCTGAAAATTTGCAATATTCCAGCCTTCATGAAAACTTAACTTAACTTGTATACTTTAAAAAGAGTATTTTATTTCGAAAAAACACGAAAAACGGCATATTTATTTTTGAAAAAGGAACTTTCCCATTTTGGAAAATATTCATTTCCCTGTTTTTTAATTTTATTTTTGGGGTGCAAGTGCCCCCTGCCTCCCTCCCGGCGGATCCAATTTTCGTCAGATGGGGGGGGGGCAATTTTTTTTTTCAGCCATATTTTCCTCGATCGGCAGCTTAAAGTTGATTTTTGTTTGTTTCTTTGAAAGGCTAGTCCTAACAGTCAATAACAGGGGCGGATCCAGGATTTTGAAATAGGGGGGGGGGCGCCAGCGGCGAGGGAGCGAAGCGACTGATCGGGGGGAGGGTGTGGGAGGGGGGATACCCCCCTCCCACGGCAAGGACTTTTTCAAAAAATCATGTCCAAAAGTCGTATTTTGAGAGCACCTTTAGAAGAAAAATGCACACTTAAATCACTGTAACTTCATGAATAAAAGACACATACTGACTCATTTAGGAGCTAGTTTCCAGTCACACCCCGTATAAGCGGTCATTCAAAACATACATTTGGCAAAGGCTCTTCACTTGCTTGCATCGTGTGATTGAAACGTCAAATTTAAATGATACGAAACTGAGACTTGTAATCGATATATTGTAATCAGCAAACCTATAGATTATCAAACATTAAAAATGGGGTGGGGGGGGGTTAATGTCACAATTTCTACTTTTTAACAATACACAATGTGTCCTCGGGACGTTTTTCCCCAGCACGAAAGTATTTTTATTCTCCCCCCAACCCCCACCCCCCCCCCGTCACATAAAATCTTCGCTCCTTACGCTGACATATAGCTGCCTATACACAGCAAACGCGGAGTGGGGTCGACTGGTGATTGAGAATATACAATTTTGCTCCTTGATAATAATTCGTTGGAATGATTGCTTCGGCGAAACTTAGTTGGGGCGCCCTGGATAATATGCCTCTGAATCTACCAGAAAGTGTAAAAGTTAGTTTACATTAAATACAAATATGTCTGACCTATACAGTGGCGTACCGTGGGTCACGGCATGGGGGGCACCAGCAAAAATTTTGAGTCACTTCGTGAGCGCGCGAAGCGCGCCCAATTGCCAGGTATACTGACATAACAGAGACATTTTAAGGGCAGTGCCATTAAACGGATATTCAGACCTAAATAGGGACATTATAATCAGTCTTTTGTAACCATGATACGTACCTGTCTCGCTAAATAATGCGAGCGCGAAGCGCGAGCTGAATTTTTTTTAAATATTGACTCTCCAAACAGGAAGATTTTAAGGACTATATTTTAGGAATCCATTAAGAGTATACACATCTCACCATAGTCATCTAATGCGATTGCCCATAAGCGCTTGCTTATTTTGTTAGAATTACATCTAAACATGCACATAAAGCACTTGTAATCATGATTAACATACCCATCTCACTAATCAAATCTTGCGAGCGCGAAGCGCGAGCTGAAAATTTAGGAAATTCAGACCTGAAGGGGGGCATTTTAAGGCTTATTTGTAGGAATTCACGAAGACCATACGTAGTTCACTAACCAAAATGATGCGAGTGCGAAGCGCGAGCTGAAAATTTTTGATATTCAGATCAGAAAAGGGGACATTTTAAGGACTGATTCTACGAATTCATGGAGAGCAGACATATTACACAAAGCCACTATACTGCGAACGTAAGCACGGACAGGAAATGATTTATATTAAGACCTTAAATGGGGCCATCACTTTTAAGTAGCCATGAAAAAGAAGCACACTATTGTACATAAAACAATAATAACTCGAAGTGCGAGGAAATACATTTGGCAGTTTGTTGTATATTGACTTGAAAACGGGAGGTTTTATAGTATAACAGGATTATATATTTCGGTAAACAGACAATGCGAGCACCAGGAACAAATATAACATAATTATGATATAATATAATGAACAATAATGTCTTCTTTTCCACTACGTTTCTCTCCCTTTCTTCCTCTTTTTCTCCTTTTCCCCGTTTTTTTTTTTGGTCAGCCGATTGGGGGGGGGGGGCACGTGCCCCCCATGCCCCCCATGCCCCCCCGTAGTTACGCCACTGGACCTATACATTTCAGTGAAAACGACAATGACCAAGGCAGAATGATAATGCTGCGCACGTGGCGCCCGATATAGGGCTTCATCTTTGAGTGAAGAATAATCTCGGGGATAGACATTATCATTCGCATCGTTGACACTTTCTCTCGCGATCTGTTACTTACAATTTACATGTATTTGCCATAAAGACGGACAAATGCATGTTACAAAAAACACAAAATTTCGGGAAAAAATGATATCTAATCCAACATCTTCACACTGGTCACTGCACTGCAACTCCCGATTACAAGTGGTGCAACTTTCCAACCAATCGACTTGCGCGCCCTGGAATTCCGGAATTTACATATTGCAATACAGTATGACAGAGGTGCATTTGTGCGAACACAAAGGCCATGAGCGTAAGTTAAAATATAGTTTTGACTAGATCTAGCCCTTGAAATTGACTACATTGTACCAATCCAGTAAATATAACCATCAAAAAATAAAAAATAAAAATCCGGCGAAAATAGGGGGGGGGGGGGGGCGCGCGCCCGGGGCGCCCCCCTCTGGATCCGCCACTGAATAATTAGCTTTATAAATATGTAATAACATGATAAACCCTTTTTAAATAATGCGAGCGCTAGCTATATTTTTTTTAATATGATGGGCAATTATGTTTGTGATCTTCAAAACGAGATGCCTATGTAAATAAATTTAGATAATAACTGCGAACAAGAAGCGCAAACAGAAATTTTAAATATATAAGCTCTGACCTGATCTAAAGGGGACATTTTAAGAACTTTTTGCAGTTAGCCATGAAGACGATGCATGTTTCAACCAGTGGCGGCGGAACATATTTTCCTTGTGGGGGGGGGGGCAAAGCCAAAAAGGGGCTAATAGGGGCAATTTGGTGCAAACATATATTTTCACCATGAGATTATCATCTGTGTAAAGAGGTTGTGTGTTTTGTAGTAATTGAATTGAGCAAAAAAATTTAAGTGATCACTGATTGATAAATTATATATTTATGTTTCATTTCTGCGAGCGTAGCGAGCAAGCGGTTTGGGGGAAAGAAATCAAATCTGAAGATGTAAAATTCGCCTTTTTGGTCAATTACTGTTAAAAGGGCATCCTTGTGAGATGTTGCGAGCGCTTTCAACATCTCACAAGGATCATTATTAGTATTATTTTTATTTTTATTACCAGCAGAAGCTGTTATTAAAAATGACATCCCCTCCAATACAAATCCTATTATCTAGAGGTTACACGCACGCGACCAACACACTTGATCCCCTGCATCTTTAAACCATTTGCTTAGGCAGCAATTGCTCAGATAAAATCGAAATTAGCCTATGCTTGATCAGGGCGCCTATTCTTAATGAAATACATGCTTTTGGCCACAACACGCATGTATCATCGATCGTTATTACTATCATTGCATAATATCGTGTAATCTTGTAATGACAACACCGTTTTTTGTTACCAAAATGAATGATTTTCATTTTCGGAAATACGAACCTTATTTAATTTTCGGATTAACGAACCTTATTTCGTTTTCGGATTGACGTACCTTCGGAATTACGAACCTTATTTCGTTTTCGGATTAACGAACCTCATTTCGTTTTCGGATTAACGAACCTTATTTTGTTTTCGGATTGACGAACCTTCGGAATTACGAACCTTATTTCGTTTTCGGATTAACGAACCTTCGGAATTACGAACCTTATTTCGTTTTCGGATTAACGAACCTTCGGAATTACGAACCTTATTTCGTTTTCGGATTGACGAACCTTCGGAAATACGAACCTTCGGAATAACCGAACCTTCGGAATTACGAAGCTTCGGAATTACGAATGTATGCGGAATGGGTGTGCCCCCCGGGATGTCATGCCCTAATACGAGAAAGTAACCAAAATAGCAACTCCATTTCAGATGATTTTAAAATTTTGACATAATGAATTTACAAAACCTTGACAAAATTTTCAAGTCTTTTGTATTTTTTATATTAAACAGCATTTTAATCACATTTGGTCTAACAGAATAATGCCCTCTTATTAAAGCTTTCCTTTCATTTTTAAAAGCAGGACAATTTAACACAAACGAAACTCGTCACCCGGCTCATGCGAGTCACATTAAAGGCCCGTATAAAGTACAAGACTGCAAACCTTGATTAGGCAAGTAACGACAATTGGCAACAGGCAATCTATGATTTCCACAACGATATTTACAGAGTTCAATCCTATTGTAGAGTGGCCGAATGGTCAAAGATACACCTCAAAAAATCCGCATACATTCGTAATTCCGAAGCTTCGTAATTCCGAAGGTTCGGTTATTCCGAAGGTTCGTAATTCCGAAGGTTCGTAATTCCGAAGGTTCGTCAATCCGAAAACGAAATAAGGTTCGTAATTCCGAAGGTTCGTTAATCCGAAAACGAAATAAGGTTCGTAATTCCGAAGGTTCGTTAATCCGAAAACAAAATAAGGTTCGTTAATCCGAAAACGAAATAAGGTTCGTTAATCCGAAAACGAAATAAGGTTCGTTAATCCGAAAATTAAATAAGGTTCGTATTTCCGAAAATGAAAATAATTCATTTTGGTAATTCATTTTGGTAACAAAAACGATGTTGTCATTACAAGATTACACGATATTATGCAATGATAGTAATAACGATCGATGATGTGTGTTGGGGCCAAAGCATGTATTTCATTAAGAATGGCGCCCTGATCAAGCATAGGCTAATTTCGATTTTATCTGAGCAATTGCTGCCTATAAGCAAATGGTTTAATTAAAGATGCAGGGGATCAAGTATGTTGGAAGCGTGCGAGCAACCTCTAGATAATAGGATTTGTATTGGAGGGGATGTCATTTTTAATAACAGCTTCTGCTGGTAATAAAAATAAAAATAATACTAATAATGATCCTTGTGAGATGTTGGAAGCGCGAATCGCAAGCTGAAACTAGTAGACATTTCATGTAACAAGACGTGAAGTGAGCATTCGGAGCATTTTTTGTAATCGTGAGAAAGATGTGTATCTTTCTAAAGAATTAATGCGAGGGCGAGTTGTAATTTGTTTATATACTGACCTGGGGCCCGTTGCATGAAACTTTTTACCTGAGAAAACTCAGGTTGTTTTTACAGGAGTTTTTGCCCTGTGCTAAAGTAATTGGCGGAAATCAGACTAACCTTAGTTTTCAGTTTTTACCGGAGTTTTCTCAGGTAAAAAGTTTTATGCAACAGGCTTCAGAAAGTAATCTTTTAAGGACTGCATTTAGTGACTCATGAATAGAATATATATCTCACGAACTAAATAATGAGAGCGCGAACCGCAAGCTTAAAATTTGTGATATTCCAACCTGAAAACTGGACATTTCATACTTCTTTTTTGTAACCAGGAATAGAATGAGTTCCTCAATAAACAATACTTGATGCGAGCGAGAAACGTGAGCCAAATTTTTCCGATTTTCCAACCTGAAAACTGGACATTCTATAGCATTCTTGTAAAAAAATAATAATAGCTGGGAGAATAGTTTTCAGAACTGAAGTGGCTTCCCTGGGTAAATGATATCTTTACCAATATCATCATTCTAGGCCCACATGAAATTTCCAAAAGATTGAGCTCGTGATTCGCTCGCAACATCTCACAAGGATGCCCTTTTCACAGTATTGACCAAAAAGGTGAATTTTACATCTTCAGATTTGACTTTTTCCCCAAACCGCTTGCTCTCTACGCTCGCAGAAATGAGACGTAAATATATAACTTTAGCATGTTTAGTGATCACTTAAAAAATTGTGCTCAATTTAGTTACTACAAAAACACACAACCTCTTTACACAGATGACAATCTAATGGTGAAAATATCCGTTTGCACCAAATTGCCCCTATATTGGCCCCCTTTTTTTTTACTTTGCCCCCCCCCCCAAAAAAAAAAATACGTTCCGCCGCCATTGGCTAAAACACGCATCGTCTTCATGGCTAACTGCAAAAAGTTCTTAAAATGTCCCCTTTAGATCAGGTCAGAGCTTATATATTTAAAAATTCTGTTCGCGCTTCTTGCTAGCAGTTATTATCTAAATTTAGTTACATAGGCATCTCGCTTTGAAGATCACAAACATATTGCCCATCATATTAACAAAAATATAGCTCGCGCTCGCATTATTTAAAAAGGGTTTATCATGTTATTACATATTTACTTTATTTTATTAGGATAAAGCTAATTACTGACTATTAGGACTACCCTTTCAAAGAAACAAACAAAAATCAACTTTAAACTGCCGATCAAGGAAAATATGGCTAAAAAAAAATCCCCCCCTCTATTTGACGAAAGTTGGATCCGCCGGGAGGGAGGCAAGGGGCATCAAAAATGGAATAAAAAACAGGGGAATTAATATTTTCCAAAATGGGAAAGTTCCTTTTTCAAAAATAAATATGCCGTTTTTTATGTTTTTTCGAAATAAAATACTCTTTTCAAAGTATACAAGTTAAGTTAAGTTTTCAGGCTGGAATATTGAAAAATTTCAGCTTGCGCTTCGCACTCATTCGATTGGTGAAATATGCATCCTAAAGAGGTCACTAAATGCTTTCTTTAGCAGGTTCCTTTTCTGGTCAGTATGTTTAAGCTCGCGTTTTGCGCTCGTGTTAATTCTTTAGTTGGATGCACATCTTTTTAATGACAGCAGAAATCTGCTCGGATTTTTAAAAACTAATTTTCATTTTTTATTGAAATAACCTAAAGTTTAGCTTGTGATTCACGCTCGCAACACCTCGCAATGATGCCATTTTAAGAATAACTGACCACAAAAAACGTTATACAACTTCACCTTTGAATTTGTTTTACCAAGCCGCTCGCTCATTATACTCTCTCCCGAAAAATAAAGCCTAAATATACATTTTGCCATAATAAGAAGTCACTTCAAAAAGTTACTCTCTACTTAATCACTATCAAACAGACAATGACTTCAAGCAGATGATAATCTTAAGGTGAAAATATCACCACGGTCCCAATTTTGACTTATGAGTTTCATTTTTTGGCTTTACCCCCAACGAAAATTCGTTCGGCCGCCCTTGCCTTCCCATCCTCATATGATAATTGAACGGCAACAGTGTCCCCCGCCCCCCTCCCCTTGCCTCTGCCTCTCCTTTCCCGGTTTTCATTTTTCGGATTAACGAACCTTATTTTGTTTTCGGATTAACGAACCTTATTTTGTTTTCGGATTAACGAACCTTATTTCGTTTTCGGATTAACGAACCTTCGGAAAAACGAACCTTATTTTGTTTTCGGATTAACGAACCTTATTTCGTTTTCGGATTAACGAACCTTCGGAAAAACGAACCTTATTTCTTTTTCGGATTAACGAACCTTCGGAATAACGAACCTTTTTTCGTTTTCGGATTAACGAACCTTCGGAACAACGAACCTTATTTCGTTTTCGGATTATCGAACCTTCGGAATAACGAATCGTCGGAATTACGCCACAAATGTTCGGATTAACGAACCCTTTTTCGCTTTCGGATTAACGAACATCGAGGTATAGGCAATTTACGTGTTTCGGAATTACGAACCTTCGGAATAAAGAACCTTCGGAATTACGAAGCTTCGGAAATACGAAGTGTAACCAAAAAATCAGTCGTAAAACAAGCAAACTCAAATCAAATCAAACAGCCAGAAGCACCAAATAAGAAGAACCTAAAATATAATTGAAGCTGAACTAAACTCAAAATAAAGATGTTGACAAAATGAAGTCCAGTGATGCTCTGATTTATTGGTCTGTAATCTAGACCTCACAAGGCATTGCCTTTACAAATTATACATTCAAATATATTCAAAAATAATGTCACATGATAAATTCAACCAATAGAGAAACAGAGAATGGAAGAACCCAGAAAAGTGGAAGAACCAAGAGTGAAAGGTGAACCAATGAGGATGAGATAGGATGGTATGAATGAAGAATGTTCTGAATGTAAATGAGAAAATGACAATAGAAACATGTGGAGATGCATGGAGTTGGAATGGCAATGGAATGATGTGATGAAGAAACTAAGGAATGAGAGAAACAGGTGTGTGACAATGGTATAGAAATGGGAAGTAAAGGAAAGTATGGAAAGCAAAGTGTGAAATAAATAATAAGATTAAATAAGGCAAAATTCAACCCTTACATAAGCTTCCTTCTTCGCTAAAAATGTCCTCATTATTATAAGTTTCAAATTGATACATTAAGGAAAAATTTTCAAAAGTAATTTTCTGAAAACTTTTGGATTTACAAAATGAGGATGAGTACTCTGAGGAAGGAAACCTATACATTATTTTCATAAATATCTGCATTTTTAGATGTTGCATCTGTCAGTAGAACAGTTAAAACTTTTTATCAATGATGATTAACCAAAATCAGAATATCTAGAATTAAACATTGAACTCTGCGACTTTTTTTGGCCTCTTTTACAAATAAAAAACAATATTCTTATCAATTCGAAGCTAAAAAAAAACTAATAATAGGTGCTGTTCTTCTGCCAGTTGCAATATTAGTACATGAACATTCAAATACTATGTCTTTCATGTCGATAAATATATACATGGCATCAAATTTGTTTAGTCACTTTTCAATATACATGTTGCTGACAGCGAGAAATATAACACTTTTTTTTTTCCAGTTGATTTAAAAATAAACTTAAGTTTTTGTCCATGTTAGCTGACACATAAAAATAGCAGAAATTATTTTTATTCTTCTTTCAGTTTGTAAAATAAATTTTGGAATTTGAAAAATTGTATTCCATTGAAATAAGAGAAAATATATATATTTCTCTCCATGCAACAGAATATTGTCGATAATAGATTGTTTTTGCAGAAATTAGTCTTTTCTCTTTTGTTTTTTTTTCGAGGAATAACAATTTAGTTTTCATATCCAGATTAGATTTTCCCTTTTACATTTCAGCAACAAAAACAGCATTGCTCAACGGCCATTACCAAAATATGGAAAAATTATACAACTTTTGAGCTAATTGACCCTAATCAAAATTAGAATGGACGGGGAGAAAACACGATTTCTTGTTTGCAAAAAAAACCTTTACAATTTTTTTCCGATATGAATTTTAGTTGTCCAGACTTTTTTTCCTATTGGACAAAACATCACATATTTACAATAAAAGCTGACGGTAATATTTCAACATGAAATTCTTTAGTTAAGATTTGGATGAAATATTGATTTGCTTTTTTTGGGGGGTGTGATAAAATACTAACGAAAATATTGTTATTTTGTAATAGACCTTCATATTGGTTTAAATTACATAATGTCATCAATCAAAATAGTTTACATCCTGCATAACAAATTTTCTTTTATTTTTGTTGGTTTTGTTTGTTTTCTTTTTTTTGCTTGTTCAAAATTAATCTGATCAGAGGAAAAGTAATTTGGTTGAAAGAACTATCAAACAAACATTTTTTCCTACAAAAACAAAATTCCTTTTGAATTTGGAATACTTGTACATCTACATGCATTTTCCATATTCCTTTAAGATATCAAACAATTCCAAATAAAGTATAACTTTTGGAAAAGAATCTGGAAGGTCAAACATGTTGAAAAATACATACAGTATCAAATACTTGAAAATGTGAAACCTTTCAGTCAAAACTTTGTCGTGTTTAAAATCTTTTACATTTCATGTTTATTTGTTTTTGTTTTAAACCAGTATTATATAATATTTTTGGTTTTCCTAGTTTTCACCTTGGATTTGTTTAGTCTGCCAAAGGTGATTTAAATACGGCATTTTATCGCGATAATGATTTGGAATATTTTCTTTCTTTTCACACACAAAAAAATCATTTTGATTGGTCTTAAAATGTGAGACTGAAAAGTTTCAATATTTTCTTACAAAACATTGCCATCTTCTTTTCTTCTTATCTAGTCTTCTGCCCATCATTTGAGAATATAGTGATTGGTAGTTGACATCTGTGGCCATACTTCAGATCTTGGAAGAAGTCCATGTAGTTCGTAATGACTGTCAGCTTTGGTTGGTAACGAGTGTGTATGAAGACGTACAGGTTTGGAGGTGAGCGCCAGGGTTGATGGTACCCTGACCTCCCTTCCAAAAAGAAGGATGATACTCTGCTTTGGAGATCTCAGAGAGAATGAAAGAATCAGAGTTAAAGGTACTCTGATCATTCATCCATGAAGGAGGGTGAATGCTAGAATGGGGAGAAAAATGTGGAGTGTTGAAGTTAGGGTGATTACTGTAGGTGTAAGGAGACTGGTGAAGTTGGAGGCGTCATCTTCTGTAGGAGACTCAACGATGCTGAAGTCATCTGCTGAGGTAGACTTGAAATGGCTATATAGAGTCATCTACTGTAGAAGTCATGCAAACGTTCTAGTAGACATCTTTTGATTTAGACCTGGATTTCTTTTGGTAGTTGCTGTTGATCATAATGTAGTCTACCAATTATATTGCAAACTGATCCTAATTCACCATATGCCATGTAATTTGCAGATCCTCGACTAAGCCCAAGGAGGCTTTTTAAAAACTTCTTATGAAACTTTTCAATACAATCTACATCACCATAACCCCAAATTTCACTTCCATATAACAATATTGGTACCACCAACTGATCAAACAATTCACATTGAATATCCAAAGGCAAACTCAACACCTTGGCCTTACTTTTAAGATTAAACATTGCTCTCCTAGCCTTAGAATGCCCCTCTTCAGGTCTGAATTTCCTACATAATTTTCAGCTCGCGCTTCGCGCTCGCAGTATTTGATTAGTTAGATGCATATGATAATCATGGTAACCATTACTTCAAAAAGTAGTTCATTTGTTTAGATGTAATTCTAACAAAATCAGCAAACGCTTGGCACTTGCATTAGATGACTACATATGGTGAGATAATTATGTATACCCTTAATGAATTCCTTAAAAACATAGTCTTTAAAATATCCATGTTTGGGGTCAATATATACAAAAAAATAGCTCGCGCTTCGCGCTCGCATCATTTGGTGAGTGAAATATGCATGGTCTCAGGGAATTCCTACAAACACGCCGTAGAATACCTCTCTTCATGTCTGAATTTCCTAAATTTTCAGCTAGCACTTCGCGCTTGCAGTATTTGATTAGTAAGATGCGTTTGATAATCATGATTACAATGACTACCAAAGGTGCTCCATGACTGTGTTTAAATGTAATTCTGACAAAATTAGCAAAGGATGGCACTAGCATTAGATGACTATGGTGAGATATTTATACTCCTAATGGATTCTGAAATATAGTCCTTAAAATTTCCCTGTTTAGGATCAATATATACAAAATGTTTTGGTTCGCGCTTCGCGCTCGCATTGTTTGTTTAGCGAGACAGTTACGTATCATGATTAAAACAAAACTGCTTATAATGTCCCTTTTTAGCTCTGAATATCAAAAAATTTTCAGCTCGCGCTCGCATTATTCAATCAGTGAGATACATATCCGTTTAATGGCACTGCATGTCCATAAAATATCTCTATTAGGTCAGTATACCTGACAACTGAGCGCGCTTCGCGCGCTCCCTAAGTGACTCAAAATTTTTGCTGGTGCCCACCCCCAATGCAGTGACCCACGGTACGCCACTGTATATGGGCCATGTGGCATCATTATCGATCGATCTGGACTGCACTCATGAATATTCAATACAACAGTAACTTGACCAAAATTTTAGCTAATACAGCTACAACAACTAATATGTTTAAGTTTATGCAAGGATTACGGGGTCCACCCGCCAGTCATAAGGACCACTGGTCATAATACCCGCTAGTTATAAGGACCGCTAGTCATAATAGTCATAAGGGTCGCTATTCATAAGGGGCTTTGTTCATAGAGGTCGCTAGTCATAATCAACGATGGGGGTCGCCATTCATAATCAAACATGAGGGTCGCTAGTCATAATAAAGGAAGAGGGTCGCCAGTCATAAGGAGGAAAAAGGTTCGTTGATCATAAGGGTCGCCATTCATAATAGTGGATGAGGGTCGCCAGTCATAATAGTAGAAGGGGTTCGGCAGTCATAATAATGGATGAGGGTCGCCAGTCATAATAGTAGAAGGGGTTCGCCAGTCATAATAATGGATGAGGGTCGCCAGTCATAATAATGGATGAGGGTCGCCAGTCATAATAGTGGATGAGGGTCGCCAGTCATAATAATGGATGAGGGTCGCCAGTCATAATAGTGGATGAGGGTCGCCAGTCATAATAGTAGAAAGGGTTCGCCAGTCATAATAATGGATGAGGGTCGCTATTCATAACAATGAATGAGGGTTGCTATTCATAATAATGGATGAGGGTCGCTATTCATAATAATGGATAGGGATCGCCAGTCATAATAGTGGATGAGGGTCGCCAGTCATAATAGTAGAAGGGGTTCGCCAGTCATAATAGTAGAAGGGGTTCGCCAGTCATAATAGTGGATGAGGGTCGCCAGTCATAATAGTAGAAGGGGTTCGCCAGTCATAATAATGGATGAGGGTCGCCAGTCATAATAGTAGAAGGGGTTCGCCAGTCATAATAATGGATGAGGGTCGCTATTCATAGTAATGGATGAGGGTCGCCAGTCATAATAGTAGAAGGGGTTCGCCAGTCATAATAATGGATGAGGGTCGCAAGTCATAATAGTAGACGGGGTTCGCCAGTCATAATAATGGATGAGGGTCGCTATTCATAATAATGGATGGGGATCGCCAGTCATAATAGTGGATGAGGGTCGCCAGTCATAATAGTAGAAGGGGTTCGCCAGTCATAATAATGGATGAGGGTCGCCAGTCATAATAGTAGAAGGGGTTCGCCAGTCATAATAATGGATGAGGGTCGCCAGTCATAATAGTAGAAGGGGTTCGCCAGTCATAATAATGGATGAGGGTCGCCAGTCATAATAATGGATGAGGGTCGCTATTCATAAGAATGGATGAGGGTCGCCAGTCATAATAATGGATGAGGGTCGCTATTCATAATAATGGATGGGGATCGCCAGTCATAATAGTGGATGAGGGTCACCAGTCATAATAGTAGAAGGGGTTCGCCAGTCATAATAATGGATGAGGGTCGCCAGTCATAATAATAGAAGGGGTTCGCCAGTCATAATAATAGATGAGGGTCGCTATTCATAATAATGGATAAGGGTCGCCAGTCATAATAACGGATGAGGGTCGCTATTCATAATAATGGATGGGGATCGCCAGTCATTATAGTGGATGAGGGTCGCCAGTCATAATAGTAGAAGGGGTTCGCCAGTCATAATAATGGATGAGGGTCGCTATTCATAATAATGGATGAGGGTCGCCAGTCATAATAATGGATGAGGGTCGCTATTCATAATAATGGATGGGGATCGCCAGTCATAATAGTGGATGAGGGTCGCCAGTCATAATAGTAGAAGGGGTTCGCCAGTCATAATAGTGGATGAGGGTCGCCAGTCATAATAGTAGAAGGGGTTCGCCAGTCATAATAATGGATGAGGGTCGCCAGTCATAATAGTAGAAGGGGTTCGCCAGTCATAATAATGGATGAGGGTCGCCAGTCATAATAGTAGAAGGGGTTCGCCAGTCATAATAATGGATGAGGGTCGCCAGTCATAATAGTAGAAGGGGTTCGCCAGTCATAATAATGGATGAGGGTCGCCAGTCATAATAGTAGAAGGGGTTCGCCAGTCATAATAATGGATGAGGGTCGCTATTCATAACAATGAATGAGGGTCGCTATTCATAATAATGGATAGGGATCGCCAGTCATAATAGTGGATGAGGGTCGCCAGTCATAATAGTAGAAGGGGTTCGCCAGTCATAATAGTAGAAGGGGTTCGCCAGTCATAATAGTGGATGAGGGTCGCCAGTCATAATAGTAGAAGGGGTTCGCCAGTCATAATAATGGATGAGGGTCGCCAGTCATAATAGTAGAAGGGGTTCGCCAGTCATAATAATGGATGAGGGTCGCTATTCATAGTAATGGATGAGGGTCGCCAGTCATAATAGTAGAAGGGGTTCGCCAGTCATAATAATGGATGAGGGTCGCAAGTCATAATAGTAGACGGGGTTCGCCAGTCATAATAATGGATGAGGGTCGCTATTCATAATAATGGATGGGGATCGCCAGTCATAATAGTGGATGAGGTTCGCCAGTCATAATAGTAGAAGGGGTTCGCCAGTCATAATAATGGATGAGGGTCGCCAGTCATAATAGTAGAAGGGGTTCGCCAGTCATAATAATGGATGAGGGTCGCCAGTCATAATAATGGATGAGGGTCGCTATTCATAATAATGGATGAGGGTCGCTATTCATAATAATGGATAAGGGTCGCCAGTCATAATAACGGATGAGGGTCGCTATTCATAATAATGGATGGGGATCGCCAGTCATAATAGTGGATGAGGGTCGCCAGTCATAATAGTAGAAGGGGTTCGCCAGTCATAATAATGGATGAGGGTCGCTATTCATAATAATGGATGAGGGTCGCCAGTCATAATAATGGATGAGGGTCGCTATTCATAATAATGGATGGGGATCGCCAGTCATAATAGTGGATGAGGGTCGCCAGTCATAATAGTAGAAGGGGTTCGCCAGTCATAATAATGGATGAGGGTCGCCAGTCATAATAGTAGAAGGGGTTCGCCAGTCATAATAATGGATGAGGGTCGCCAGTCATAATAGTAGAAGGGGTTCGCCAGTCATAATAATGGATGAGGGTCGCCAGTCATAATAGTAGAAGGGGTTCGCCAGTCATAATAATGGATGAGGGTCGCCAGTCATAATAGTAGAAGGGGTTCGCCAGTCAAAATAATGGATGAGGGTCGCCAGTCATAATAGTAGAAGGGGTTCGCCAGTCATAATAATGGATGAGGGTCGCTATTCATAACAATGAATGAGGGTCGCTATTCATAATAATGGATAGGGATCGCCAGTCATAATAGTGGATGAGGGTCGCCAGTCATAATAGTAGAAGGGGTTCGCCAGTCATAATAGTAGAAGGGGTTCGCCAGTCATAATAGTGGATGAGGGTCGCCAGTCATAATAGTAGAAGGGGTTCGCCAGTCATAATAATGGATGAGGGTCGCCAGTCATAATAGTAGAAGGGGTTCGCCAGTCATAATAATGGATGAGGGTCGCTATTCATAGTAATGGATGAGGGTCGCCAGTCATAATAGTAGAAGGGGTTCGCCAGTCATAATAATGGATGAGGGTCGCAAGTCATAATAGTAGACGGGGTTCGCCAGTCATAATAATGGATGAGGGTCGCTATTCATAATAATGGATGGGGATCGCCAGTCATAATAGTGGATGAGGGTCGCCAGTCATAATAGTAGAAGGGGTTCGCCAGTCATAATAATGGATGAGGGTCGCCAGTCATAATAGTAGAAGGGGTTCGCCAGTCATAATAATGGATGAGGGTCGCCAGTCATAATAATGGATGAGGGTCGCTATTCATAATAATGGATGAGGGTCGCTATTCATAATAATGGATAAGGGTCGCCAGTCATAATAACGGATGAGGGTCGCTATTCATAATAATGGATGGGGATCGCCAGTCATAATAGTGGATGAGGGTCGCCAGTCATAATAGTAGAAGGGGTTCGCCAGTCATAATAATGGATGAGGGTCGCTATTCATAATAATGGATGAGGGTCGCCAGTCATAATAATGGATGAGGGTCGCTATTCATAATAATGGATGGGGATCGCCAGTCATAATAGTGGATGAGGGTCGCCAGTCATAATAGTAGAAGGGGTTCGCCAGTCATAATAATGGATGAGGGTCGCCAGTCATAATAGTAGAAGGGGTTCGCCAGTCATAATAATGGATGAGGGTCGCCAGTCATAATAGTAGAAGGGGTTCGCCAGTCATAATAATGGATGAGGGTCGCCAGTCATAATAGTAGAAGGGGTTCGCCAGTGATAATAATGGATGAGGGTCGCCAGTCATAATAGTAGAAGGGGTTCGCCAGTCATAATAATGGATGAGGGTCGCCAGTCATAATAGTAGAAGGGGTTCGCCAGTCATAATAATGGATGAGGGTCGCCAGTCATAAAAGTAGAAGGGGTTCGCCAGTCATAATAATGGATGAGGGTCACCAGTCATAATAGTGGATGAGGGTCGCCAGTCATAATAGTAGAAAGGGTTCGCCAGTCATAATAATGGATGAGGGTCGCTATTCATAATAATGGATGAGGGTCGCTATTCATAATAATGGATGAGGGTCGCCAGTAATAACAATGGATGAGGGTCGCTATTCATAATAATGGATGGGGATCGCCAGTCATAATAGTAGAAGGGGTTCGCCAGTCATAATAATGGATGAGGGTCGCCAGTCATAATAATGGATGAGGGTCGCTATTCATAATAATGGATGAGGGTCGCCAGTCATAATAATGGATGAGGGTCGCTATTCATAATAATGGATGGGGATCGCCAGTCATAATAGTGGATGAGGGTCACCAGTCATAATAGTAGAAGGGGATCGCCAGTCATAATAGTGGATGAGGGTCGCCAGTCATAATAGTAGAAGGGGTTCGCCAGTCATAATAATGGATGAGGGTCGCCAGTCATAATAGTAGAAAGGGTTCGCCAGTCATAATAATGGATGAGGGTCGCTATTCATAATAATGGATGAGGGTCGCCAGTCATAATAATGGATGAGGGTCGCTATTCATAATAATGGATGGGGATCGCCAGTCATAATAGTGGATGAGGGTCGCCAGTCATAATAGTAGAAGGGGTTCGCCAGTCATAATAATGGATGAGGGTCGCCAGTCATAATAGTAGAAGGGGTTCGCCAGTCATAATAATGGATGAGGGTCGCCAGTCATAGTAGTAGAAGGGGTTCGCCAGTCATAATAATGGATGAGGGTCGCCAGTCATAATAGTAGAAGGGGTTCGCCAGTCATAATAATGGATGAGGGTCGCCAGTCATAATAGTAGAAGGGGTTCGCCAGTCATAATAATGGATGAGGGTCGCCAGTCATAATAGTAGAAGGGGTTCGCCAGTCATAATAATGGATGAGGGTCGCCAGTCATAAAAGTAGAAGGGGTTCGCCAGTCATAATAATGGATGAGGGTCACCAGTCATAATAGTGGATGAGGGTCGCCAGTCATAATAGTAGAAAGGGTTCGCCAGTCATAATAATGGATGAGGGTCGCTATTCATAATAATGGATGAGGGTCGCTATTCATAATAATGGATGAGGGTCGCCAGTAATAATAATGGATGAGGGTCGCTATTCATAATAATGGATGGGGATCGCCAGTCATAATAGTAGAAGGGGTTCGCCAGTCATAATAATGGATGAGGGTCGCCAGTCATAATAATGGATGAGGGTCGCTATTCATAATAATGGATGAGGGTCGCCAGTCATAATAATGGATGAGGGTCGCTATTCATAATAATGGATGGGGATCGCCAGTCATAATAGTGGATGAGGGTCACCAGTCATAATAGTAGAAGGGGATCGCCAGTCATAATAGTGGATGAGGGTCGCCAGTCATAATAGTAGAAGGGGTTCGCCAGTCATAATAATGGATGAGGGTCGCCAGTCATAATAGTAGAAGGGGTTCGCCAGTCATAATAATGGATGAGGGTCGCCAGTCATAATAGTGGATGAGGACAATGGTTTGATAACTTTCACAGTGGCGTACCGTGGGTCACGGCATGGGGGGGGGGCGCCAGCAAAATATTTGAATCACTGAGTGATTGCCAGTTATCATGGTTATACTGACCACAATTAGACCACAAACAGCGAGATTTTAAGAAATATATTTTAGGAATCCACTTAGAGTATGCATATCTCACCATCGTCATCTTATGCAAGTGCTAAGCGCTTCCTGATTTATTAGAATTACATCTGAACACATGAAACACTTTTTGCAGTCATTGCAATTTTGATTATCAAACGCATCTTGCAAATATTGCGAGCGCGAAGCGCGAGCTGAAAATTTAAATAATATAGACCTATAGTGGGGCATTCTAAGGTTTCTTTGTAGGAATTAACTAGGACCATATACGTATTTCATTAACCAAATCATGCGAGCGAGAGCTGAATTTTGTTGTTATTCAGATTAGGAGAAGGGATATTTTAAAGACAGATTTTAGAAATTCATGAAGAGCTGTCATATCTCACCAATCCACTAAAGCGAACGTAATAATGGAAGGAAATGTTTCATAGATACGAAGACCTTAACATGGGGCAATCACTTTTTGAGTCATGAAAAAGAAGCTATGTCACTAAATAAAACAGTGATAACTCAAGTGCTAGGAAACATATTTAGTTTATATTGACTTGAAAACGGGATGTTTTAGTACAACAGGATTATATATCTCGTGAAACAGACAATGCGAGCACCAGGAACAATGAAGACGTAGGCCCTGGGCAAATTATGTTTCATAAAGGTATGATTACAATGTTTCTTATGTAATGTAACAATTATCATATAATATAACATTATAATGAATAATATTTTCCTCTTCACCGCTACGTTTCTCTTCCATTCTCCCTCTTTTCTCATTTTCCCCGTTTGTTTTTTTGTTCAGCTGATTGGAGGGGGGGGGGGGGCCTGCCCCCCATGCCCCCCTTAGTTACGCCACTGTGTGTCCATACGGCAACCCCCTCCAATATTATCTTTTTTATCCCATCATGATGATGGTTTAATGGATTTATTATATGTTTCAATTTTTTGACATTCCATCTTAATCCCTTCCCAAAGACCCAACATTGATGAATTTGAAGAAACCGGGGTTTCTCTTCAATGACATAAGTATTTCGTTTGGAAATGGTGAACTGGCTCTTTATTTGCATTTTATGATTAAATAATATTGTTTTATTTGTTTAGCGGTATTTTAGGAAGAATTTTCACCAATAGAACAATTATCTCTTGTGATACTTTTTTCATTTCTTTCGTAGAAAGTGTGTGTATGTGTGTGTGTGTGTGTGTGTGTGTGGGGGGGGGGTGTTTGTTCGGGCCATCTCCCCCTCCTTGAAGGGGGAGGGGTATATCCCCATCCCCCGGGATTTACGCCAGTGCTGCTGCATGTTTGTAATATTTTTGCTGATTATGTAATTGTGTACATTTCCGATTCTCTATCTGGATGAGCGTGGGTCTAGTATTCTTCTGTATTCTATTCTTCAATAATCAAGCAGTCTTATTTATATCATTAGTTTTGGGGTGTAACAATTCAAGGTGGGGGATGTTAACTTGTTCTGATTGGTCTATAGGTAACTGTCTATCAAACTTTCTCTGGTATAAGGGGTGTGGTGATGCTCTGTGCAAGTGACTCGGGCTGGAAGTGTGAGTCCTACTTCTTCCTTGAAGTTAGCTGACATCACTGGAGGTTGGTCATTAATGGTCAAGGTTTAGGATTTAAATGGCATTGGGGTTTTTGGATTCTTAGATGACATTGGGGGAGTTTGTAAACAAGTGAATGTGAATGACTGAAAGGATAACAGGAACTTAAATACATACTACATAAAATACTACATAACAATTCAATGCGATTTACAGGTATGTTTACATGAAATTGATAAGTGGTATATAAACAATTGTTTAAAGATCAATGTTACTAGAATAAGTATTATGCTTATTTCAACTCGTTATTAAAAAAACAAAGGAAAATTTTATATATAGAGCTTAATGGCAACTCAAACAAGTTAATTCTGTAAGATATTTAGGTGTTGAAGTTAATAATAATCTCATATGAAATGTTCATGTCAAACATCTATGTAGATCAATAAGTTAAATGCTTTACGACATTTAAGTAAAACTCTTAAACCAGACTTACATAATACTTTATTGAAAAAAATAATCAGTCATGTATAGATCATGCTCGTTCCGTTTGGGGTAATTGTTCATTGAAAAACAGGGAACTTAATAGACTGCAAAGGCGAGCGGCACGTATTGTAATGAAAGAATATGATTTTCTATTAGTTGTACAGATTTAACTGAAATTGTGACAATCTTTTGATACAAGGAGGGATTTTTTAATGTATTTTAGCTTCTACCAATGTATATATGGACTTGCCCCTATTAGACTCTGTAATGATATTGAACTATTTACTGATAGACATGGATACACGTAATGCTGATTCACTGAATGCTGTATTACCTATAAGCCAAATATTGAAAGTTTCAAGCAATCCTTTAAATTTAGTGCAATAAAGACATGGAACTCCTTGTCAAATGAACTCCAGAATATTTCTAACCTCCTACATTTCAAGAGGTCGTACAAAAACAAGTATTTTTAAATTAACAGTAGACTGACCTTTTATCCATATTTTATTGTATACTTAACTGTCTAGTTAATTCTGTATTATGCTGTTGTACTCCTTTCTTTCCCCTCTCTCTCTCTCTCTCTTTCTCTCTCTCTCTCTCTACTTCTGCCATATACTAAACCACACTATTTCTCTTCCTGCTCTCTCTATTTTTTGCAACTTTTATTTTAAATTAAGCATATTCAGTATTTTAACTTAATTAAGTTTGTATGCATTTTTATTGTTATTTCATATTCTTGATGTAACAGGACCGTGTTGAAAAACAGTGTTTTATTTGAACATTTTATCCTGTATAAAGATGTTTTAATAAATGATTAAATAAATAAATCTATAAGAAATTTTTAACGTTAAGTCAACATTTTTCTTGCGACTTGACCTTCAATATCTTGAAATGTAATATTACTTTTCCTTGATATTCTGACTGACCCAGGAAACCGGGACCATGAGAGGCTCAATCCCTCCCATTGCCGTCCTTTTCAATAAACCAGTACAATGTTAACCCCCCCCCCCCACAAACACACACAAACATTTCGAACTTACCTAACCCGAGTCCCCCCTCCCAATTCGAAACCATACCGCAGTCAATTTCAAAACAGCAAGTCGCCAAAGGAGAATGCATAATCATTATGGCTGGATAGGCCTATCTCATCTTATCCCAAATAATTTGATATCATAATTAATTGAGATATATATATGTTAACGTTTGGATTTGAATAATCTGCAGGGAGTCTTTTCCTTGCAGTGATACATTTTGAGATTGCGCCAAAGTTATTAAGAAATGTTTCCAATAAATAAATCCTATTATATCTGGCGACCCTCATCCATTATTATGACTTGCGACCCTCCTCTATTATTATGACTGGCGAACCCTTTCTACTATTATGAATAGCGACCCTTATCTACCATTATGACTGGCGAACCCCTTCTACTATTATGACTGGCGACCCTCATCCATTATTATGACTGGCGAACCCTTTGTTCTATTATAAATAGCGACCTTCATCCACTATTATGACTGGCGAACCCCTTCTACCATTATGACTGGCGACCCTCATCCATTGTTATGACTGGCGACCCTCATCCATTATTATGACTGACGACCCTCATCCATTATTATGACTGGCGAACCCCTTCTACTATTATGACTGGCGACCCTCTTCCACTATTATGACTGGCGAACCCCATCAACTATTATGAATAGCGACCCTCACCCATTATTATGACTGGCGAACCCCTTCTACTATTATGACTGGCGACCCTCATCCAGTATTATGACTGGCGAACCCCATCTACTATTATGACTGGCGACCCTCATCCATTATTATGACTGGCGAACCCCTTCTACTATTATGACTGGCGACCCTCATCTATCATTATGACTGGCGAACCCTTTCTACTATTATGAATAGGGACCCTCATCTACCATTATGACTGGCGAACCCCTTCTACTATTATGACTGGCGACCCTCATCTATCATTATGACTGGCGAACCCCTGCTACTATTATGAATAGCGACCCTCATCCACTATTATGACTGGCGAACCTCATCTATTATGACTAGCGACCCTCATCCATTGTTATGACTGGCGAACCCCTTCTACTATTATGAATAGCGACCCTCATCCACTATTATGACTGGCGACCCTCATCTATCATTATGACTGGCGAACCCCTTCTACTATTATGACTGGCGACCCTCTTCCACTATTATGACTGGCGACCCTCATCCATAATTATGAATAGCGACCCTCATCCATTATTATGGCTGGCGAACCCTATCTACTATTATGACTAGCGACCCTCTTCCACTATTATGACTGGCGACCCTCATCCATTATTATGAATAGCGACCCTCACCCATTATTATGACTGGCGAACCCCTTCTACTATTATGACTGGCGACCCTCATCTATTATTATGACTAGCGACCCTCATCCATTATTATGACTGGCGACCCTCATCTATCATTATGACTGGCGAACCCTTTCTACTATTATGAATAGCGACCCTCATCTACCATTATGACTGGCGAACCCCTTCTGCTATTATGACTGGCGACCCTCATCTATCATTATGACTGGCGAACCCTTTCTACTATTATGAATAGCGACCCTTATCTACCATTATGACTGGCAAACCCCTTCTACTATTATGAATAGCGACCCTCATCCACTATTATGACTGGCGACCCTCATCTATCATTATGACTGGCGAACCCTTTCTACTATTATGAATAGCGACCCTCATCTACCATTATGACTGGCGAACCCCTTCTGCTATTATGACTGGCGACCCTCATCTATCATTATGACTGGCGAACCCTTTCTACTATTATGAATAGCGACCCTTATCTACCATTATGACTGGTGAACCCCTTCTACTATTATGACTGGCGACCCTCATTTATTATTATGACTAGCGACCCTCATCCATTATTATGACTGGCGAACCCCTTCTACTATTATGAATAGCGACCCTCATCCACTATTATGACTGGCGACCCTCATCTATCATTATGACTTGCGAACCCTTTCTACTATTATGAATAGCGACCCTCATCCACTATTATGACTGGCGAACCTCATCTATTATTATGACTAGCGACCCTCATCCATTATTATGACTGGCGAACCCCTTCTACTATTATGAATAGCGACCCTCATCCACTATTATGACTGGCGAACCCCTGCTACTATTATGAATAGCGACCCTCATCCACTATTATGACTGGCGAACCTCATCTATTATTATGACTAGCGACCCTCATCCATTATTATGACTGGCGAACCCCTTCTACTATTATGAATAGCGACCCTCATCCACTATTATGACTGGCGACCCTCATCTATCATTATGACTGGCGAACCCTTTCTACTATTATGAATAGCGACCCTTATCTACCATTATGACTAGCGAACCCCTTCTACTATTATGACTGGCGACCCTCATCTATCATTATGACTGGCGAACCCCTTCTCCTATTATGACTGGCGACCCTCATCCATTATCATGACTGGCGACCCTCATCCATTATTATGACTGGCGAACCCCTTCTACCATTATGACTGGCGACCCTCATCCCCTATTATGACTGGCGACCCTTATGATCAATGTAGCCTCTTCCTTTTTATGACTAGCGACCCTCATCTAGTATTATGAATTCCGACCCTCATTGTTGATTATGACTGGCGATCCTTATGATCAATTACCCTTATGGTCCATTATGAATAGCAACCCTTATCTTGCATTATGAAAATCGGACCTTATGACCCATGGTCCTTATGACCTTATGACTAGCGACCCCTTTTGCCTATTATGACTAGCGAGCTTTTGGGTATAGGATTTTACACGTTATGACTAGCGGTCCTTATGACCAGTTAGTATTATGACTTATGGTCCTTATGACTGACGGGCTTATCCCAGGATTACACCATGAAAAGTTAAAGAAAAGTATGTAACTTATTACCATAAAATTAAAAATCGAAACATTAAATTTCAGGAGAAAATTTTCAAGGTTAAATATTGAAAATTGTTATTAACCTTAGCCCGTCAAGTATAGCAAAGTCGCTCTATATATAGAAGTCAATAACAAGATCCAGTCGTTAGTTGTAGGATAGTATTAGGATAGGATTAAAACTTAGGATTAGAATGTAGTTTGTAGGATATGATAAATTAATAGGGATTATATTGGGTTGTATATTCACCTTAATGACATAAGTTAATGTATTGTTTTGACTGATTAAAACATCGTAAACCTACATGGGTCCCACATGGACCCATACATAAAACACACTATCGTTTTTCACATGGGGCTCAGATGGGCCATGTGGGGTTTACAGGGGTTGGGGAAAATCTGGTCATGTGGGCTTGACCAGATTTTCCCCATAGTATAAAACCCACATGGCCCCGGATGGTTTGGATGGTGCAAAGCCAATATGGGGCCCATATCCAAGCCCAGATGAACCCATATACGGGCCACAGATACTTTGCTGACCGGGTACACACTTGTATGTTTGTCATGTATGTATGTTTGTCATGTATTCAAACTCAAAGTTGGAAGTCAAATAAAAATGAACTTAAATGAAAAATTCGGATGCAGGCACGAGTGATGAGCTGAAATTTTTGCCATGCTTGCATTGTATGATGGGAGAAAATTTCAAGGAGTATTCTCAGGGGCAGATATCTCTCCCTAAAGGTAGGGGGACAAGGGGCTGGAAAATTTGACAAGTAAACAAAAATGGCTATCATATCCCACTGAAAGTAAGGTCATCTCGTCCCCGGCAGATCTCTTCCTAATACGTGTTTTGTTTCGATTTTGAATTACTATTTTTAGAAGGGGGCCCGTCCCACCCCTCCGGGATTTCCGTCCATGGTCTTCGCCAATAGGGAGGCCCGGATTTTTTCAGGCATATTTTCCCCGATCGGCCGCTCGAAGATGATTTTTTTTTTCTTTGCAAGGGCATATAGGCGGATCCAGGGGGCCTGCGAGGGGCCCGGCCCCTTCGCACTCGCAGTAATTATCTAGTTACATACGCATCTTGTTCAGGTTCACAAAAATTGCCCAGAATATTCAATTTTCAGGACAAAATACATGAAATTCCAGAAACTTTCAGCTATTTAAATAGGGCTTATGAGATTATTACATTTTTATGCTGTTTTATAAGAATAAAGGATATCGGCGTTTTGTCACCCCCCCCAAAAAAAATTTTTCAAGACCACGAAAATGGGGAGAAGAGGAAAGTGATAGGCATGAAATACAGGCCTATAATTTTTCAAATGTTATATCAAAATCTATCACAAACTTTGATTTTTGTAATTGAAATGTAAAAATTAGCACTAAGGTGTTGAAGCAAAACCATCTTACACCAGACAGTTTAAAAACAATATGGATTTGATTCAAAATGGTATTAGCACTAAGGTGTTGAAGCAAAACTAGCTTACACCGTGTACACCAGACAGTTTAAAAACAATATCGATTTGATTTTGATTTGGACAGTGAGTTTTCTGTTGTGTGGTCATTTGACAAAACAGAGTTTTTGGAGTGTTGAAAGAAAAATGAAAGCCCTTTTTGTATTAACAATACACATGTACATAGGCGGATCCAGGTGGGGGCCCGAGGGGCCCGGGCCCCCCTATTGGCGGAGCAAAAAAAGAAAAAAAGGAAAGAAAGAAAAAAAAAGGAAGGAAAAAAAGAGAAAAAGAAGAGGAGGACGAGTTAAAAAAAGATGAGAGGAAGACTTGGAAAAAAAAAATTTATGTCACTATATAAAATTTTCGCTCGCGCTTCGCGCTCGCATTTTCTGTTAGGTGATCTTGTTCAACATGGAGCTTAAATATCGAGTTTGGAAGTCACTATACAAAACATATTTCTCATCAGAAATCGAACTTTCATTAATTTGTGTGATTTACAATTTAATTTTTAAAAAGTGCTCTGTAAAAATGTCAGTGTATGGTCTGAATATTAACATTTTCCGCTCGCACTGCGCGCTCGCGAATTTTTATTTATCAGGTCCCTATTATTTTCATGTATTCCATAAAGTTTTCAAAATATACCTTTTCAGGTCTGATTGTCAAAACGTATCAGCTAGCGCTGCCATGCTTGCATTTTGATTGGCGGGGTATGTATGTCTCAATATTGATTATATAACAAACTACTTAAAATCCCCTTTTCATGACATGCAGTTTATCAAAAATTTCGGTTCGCGATTTGCGCTCGCATGTATGGTTAAATTTATATCATCTAAATACTGATGCATCCTATTCATAATAAAAAAAGTGCTTCAAATGTACAGTGTTCAGGTCATAATATCATCAGATTCCGCGCCCTCATTATGCATTAATAAATAAGATATCAATTTAATAATTAAATTGTCCCTTTTGTGTAATCTCGCGCCTAGCAAGATGAATAGGAAAATATATAGTTATCATATTCATACGATAACATGCCCAGGATGTCACGGTCCTATGTCTCAAACTCAAAGTAATAATGAAAAAAAATATGAGCGCTCTATCAAGTGCGAGTTATATCCACCTTACAATTTTCCTACAAAGTGTTTGAAATATAAAGCTGAAATTGACCCCCTTTTTCAGATCGGAATATCATATATTTTAAGCTCGCGCTTCGCGCTTGCTTTTGTTTTCATGATAAAAGATGTATTTAGAATGCCTAGATTCTAGGTCTAAATCTGAAACACGCACGCGCATGTTCATTCAGTTATCCAGTTTCAGATCACAATAACAGGATTTTTCTGCTCGCCCTTTGTGCTCGAATTATGAACGTATATAGGAAAGGATCCCCCCTTTCTCATCCCTTTCATTAATTTACAAAAAATGAATAGAGTGTCCCGTTCTAGGAAAATTTCCGCTCGCGTTTCGCGCTCGCATTATTTGTTTGTTGAAATATGTAACGTCTTCATAGCTAAGTGCAAGCAGTCCTTAAAGGTCAAGACCACCCCAGGAAAATGTTGATTTAAATAAATAGTGAAAAATCAAACCAGCATATTGCTGAAAATTTCATCAAAATCAGATGTAAAATAAGAAAGCTGTGACATTTTAAAACTTCGATTATTTTCCCCCAAAATAAAGGTAAGCACAGTTCAGTGACATGCAATGAGACAGTCGAAATTTCTTTTGTTTTTTATTGTTTGAGCAATTCTTTACAAATTTGACAATATGGACCAACTTAACTGAACCAAATAGTATTAAACAATGATAATTCCACGTGTTCAGGGAGGACTTACTGTTATTTCATATTTCAGAAAGTCATCACTACTCTCCATTGGCGGCGGAAGCCAACAATTTTAGGAGGGGACAACCAAAATATTTTTGACAAGCAAAAAAAAAAAGGTTCTCAACCCAAAAATTTCAGGGGGGACGTAGGAAAATAAATTGACAAGTAAAAAAAAAAAAAAAAAAGGTCATCATATCAAGTCCTTTTACGCCTTTTGGACCCCTTGTGCGAGCCAATGCTCAGCGGCGCACGCACAGTCGCACAAGCGCTGCCCGGCTAGCGCTAGGGCTACTATACGCTAGGGCACGGCGGCCGGCGAATTTTTTTCCGTACTTTAATGCGCAATAAACCCATGTGCGCATGCGTTTATGCCATAATATATTCCCTCATGAATAATCATGATGGCGCGCATATATACAGGGTATCCAGTCCATCAGGGAAATCAGGGAATTTTGATTGGCCAAAATATCGAACGAGTCAGACTAGTATTTTACTCTACAAAAAAAAAATGCGAAAACACAGAAAAAAATCAGGGAATTTCGTTTTCTTGAAACGAATCCTGATATAACTGTTTTCACAAAATATTTTGCTGAACTTTGAAATTTAATAACTAATTTTGTTATCCGATTTTGATGGAAATGTCATGATTTTGCTCTTTGAATTTTCTCTTTTACGGAGTACCCCTTTACGTACCTACAATATAAAGCAAACGTGCATGGACATGGGCGTCTCATAGTATGTTCAGGGAGAGATATAAAAAAAAAAAAACAAGCAGAGATATTTGGACAATGGAGAGATCGAGAGAGAGAAAGTGATTATGCGTGTGTGCACAGTCGTCATTTAAATCACTACTAATTAACCCCCAAAATATACAAGCACAGAGAGAGAGAGAGAGCGGTCAGTGTATATGGTATATGACAACAATACAAGGTCTAATTAAATAATATAAAACAATACAAAATGTTTTATATGGTCTCACATAGGCCCATCAATAACCATGTAAACCACTCAAGTGTCTGGTTGAAATACATTTCCAATACACGGAGCTTGCAGGGTCTGAATAATAAAGTCTGCCTGTAGACATTAGGGTCTGAATCATACAACTATGCAGACTCGTATAGCACCACATAATTCCACGTGGGCTCGTCATACTAGCAAATAGAGTCTGTGTGCAAAGACTACGCCGTGTGCGCTGAATTTGAGAACGAGGCGAATTACAAATTTGGTCAAGTCCAAACGCATGCGCACATGGGTTTATTGCGCATTAAAGTACGGAAAAAAAATCGCCGGCGGCCGTGCGTGGTCCCTGCCTGCCTCACTCACTGATCTTTCCCCTAAGGGAGAGATCAGTGGCCTCACTGCATATTAGGTACAGTACGCGCCCGGAATCAAGGTACATGCGGATAATTCGTTTTTCTGATTCCGAAACGGAAAAAGCAAAAACAGAATATTGAGTGAAAACCGTTTCTATTTTCATTTTGTTACAAACAGAAAAACGGTCGTTTTTTGATAATTTGGGTAAGAATTATAAAAATATAAAAATAAAAATATTGAGAAACACGTTTGGCTAGTCTTTAGAAAAAAAAACTTTGGGGGAAAAACATACCCTAATTATGTTTGACCCCGCGATTGACCAGTCTTTCAAAACCACCCCTTTTCTTGAAAATTTGTGTTTTTGATACACGCGCGGACCTCGTCCAAAACTGAAAAACATCCCCTTTAAACGCGTTTTTGGTCACGTGTGTGTACAGCAATATATTTCTCCCCCCCCCCCCCCCCCCCGGGAAATTGGATTCCGCAAGTAAAAATAGTGCCAAGTGCATACGCCCTTTTTTTCTACAAATTTAATTGTGCCCATCCTGTTGAATCACTGTACTTTCTTAATTATATATATGCATTTTATCAATTATATATATATATATATATATATATTGTAAGAAATGGATGAAGAGAACAATGGTAGGCGTAGCTTAAATCAAGGTTCCCCAGAGCTATCTACCCTTTGGAAAAATTGGTGATGCCGAAAAAATGTCTCTGCCGGGAATCGAACCCGGGCCCCCAGCTTTGAACGCCGGTGCCTTAACCACTAGACCACAGAGACGGTTAGTAGCTAGGGCGAGCCCGATCCGATTGACCGTCAGATAGACAGATTTTCGACACTATACCAATTATATATTCCTTTGTCGGGTGAAGGTGAGTTTTGAACAATGACAAGCCGCCATGCCTCAGCTGGATCAAAGCTATTGCTTCGATACAGTACACATATGGGAGAAGAAATACAAATGTGTAAAGTTATACATGTACAACAGCTTTTGGCAACTCTTGTTTATTTAAATATTGTAAGAAATGGATGAAGAGAACAATGGTAGGCGTAGCTTAAATCAAGGTTCCCCAGAGCTATCTACCCTTTGGAAAAATTGGTGATGCCGAAAAAATGTCTCTGCCGGGAATCGAACCCGGGCCCCCAGCTTTGAACGCCGGTGCCTTAACCACTAGACCACAGAGACGGTTAGTAGCTAGGGCGAGCCCGATCCGATTGACCGTCAGATAGACAGATTTTCGACACTATACCAATTATATATTCCTTTGTCGGGTGAAGGTGAGTTTTGAACAATGAACCTTGATTTAAGCTACGCCTACCATTGTTCTCTTCATCCATTTCTTACAATATTTAAATAAACAAGAGTTGCCAAAAGCTGTTGTACATGTATAACTTTACACATTTATATATATATATATATATAGTAAAAAAAATGGATGAAGAGAACAATGGTAGGCGGAGCTTAAATCAAGGTTCCCCAGAGCTATCTACCCTTTGGAAAAATTGGTGATGCCGAAAAAATGTCTCCGCCGGGAATCGAACCCAGGCCCCCAGCTTTGAACGCCGGTGCCTTAATCACTAGACCACAGAGACGGGTCAATCAGATTGGGTTCGCCCTAACCATTAACCCGTCTCTGTGGTCTAGTGGTTAAGGCACCGGCGTTCAAAGCTGGGGGCCCGGGTTCGATTCCCGGCGGAGACATTTTTTCGGCATCACCAATTTTTCCAAAGGGTAGATAGCTCTGGGGAACCTTGATTTAAGCTACGCCTACCATTGTTCTCTTCATCCATTTCTTTACAATATTTAAATAAAAAGAGTTGCCAAAAGCTGTTGTACATGTATAACTTTACACATTTGTATTTCTTCTCCCATACATGTACTGTATCGAAGCAATAGCTTTAATCCAGCTGAGGCATGGCGGCTTGTCATTGTTCTAAACCCACCTTCACCCGACAAAGGAAATTATAATTGGTATAGTGTCGAAAATCTGTCTATCTGACGGTCAATCGGATTGGGTTCGCCCTAACCATTAACCCGTCTCTGTGGTCTAGTGGTTAAGGCACCGGCGTTCAAAGCTGGGGGCCCGGGTTCGATTCCCGGCAGAGACATTTTTTTTCGGCATCACCAATTTTTCCAAAGGGTAGATAGCTCTGGGGAACCTTGATTTAAGCTACGCCTACCATTGTTCTCTTCATCCATTTCTTTACAATATTTAAATAAAAAGAGTTGCCAAAAGCTGTTGTACATGTATAACTTTACACATTTGTATTTTTTCTCCCATACATGTACTGTATCGAAGCAATAGCAATGCTGAGGCATGGCGGCTTGTCATTTTTCTAAACCCACCTTCACCCGACAAAGGAAATTATAATTGGTATAGTGTCGAAAATCTGTCTATCTGACGGTCAATCGGATCGGGTTCGCCCTAACTATTAACCCGTCTCTGTGGTCTAGTGGTTAAGGCACCGGCGTTCAAAGCTGGGGGCCCGGGTTCGATTCCCGGCGGAGACATTTTTTTTCGGCATCATCAATTTTTCCAAAGGGTAGATAGCTCTGGGGAACCTTGATTTAAGCTACGCCTACCATTGTTCTCTTCATCCATTTCTTTACAATATTTTAAATAAAAAGAGTTGCCAAAAGCTGTTGTACATGTATAACTTTACACACACACACACACACTTTTTTTTCATCCTGTTTTATTCTGATTCCATGAACAAAAATATAACATTTCAATTTAACATTTCAAAACACATAAAATAATATTTTACATTTCATATTTTGACTTATTTCACTAACTTAATACAAGCATAAATCATATATAACTTAAAGGAGAAACAATGAAATCAGTTATAAAAATGGTTGAAACACCACTCCCCCCCCGCCCCAAACAAAAAGTCTTCCCTTGCTCATTTGTGGAGGGCGATTTATACATGGAATACAAAGAAAGAACAAACAAAGGAGACCCAAATCCAAAACAAACCAATAAACAAATAGATATACTGACACTAGGATCCCCTTAAAAAAGAAATACATATAATATGCCTAACACTTTTCCTTTCATGTATCAAATATTCAACAATGATTTTAAACTTATATGAAATTACTTGGCTTGTACTCATCAAAAACAAAGCAAATCCAAAAAAAATAGACGAGTAAAAAACAACAACAACAAAAAAACATCCCAAGGAATCACCCATCCCAAAGGAAAACTTCATTTTCCCTCCCCCCAAATCACACATACACCCACCCTCACATACACACATACACCCTCACACACACCTACACAGTCACTTTCTCCCAAATCACACCTGGATATCGCCCTCAGTCCTGCCATTTCGGTACATACTCTCCCATTTTAATAAATGCTTGTCTAACTTGTTCCTTTTAATAGCTATTGCTTTTTCTTCATTTCGATATTCTACGACTCTCTGAATACTCTCTTCTTGAGTAGGAACTCTACCTTCTGACCTTGATCTAAAAATGATATATTTCATTAAAAAGATTACCGTGTTACAAAATTTCACTTCAAGATCGGATCCATTAATTCCCACATGTATATCTTTCCACTCTGCATTTTGAAGCTTTATCAAACTAAGTTTTTCAATGACCCTCTGCCATAAAGCTTTAACATCATTACAGAGCCAGAATAAATGTTCATAAGATTCCGGGTTATGTTTACAGAATGAACAGATATTAGTATTTATAAAACCAAATTTGAACAAATGTTCGTTGGTGTATATTGCACCATGAAGTAATTTATATTGAAATTCTCTTACTTTTGGTAAGATTATTGTGATTCTAGGTCTTATAAATATTCCTGAGATTTCTTTTTTTGAGACATCAAAATTATTGTGGCCATCCCTTATTTGTAAAGTATAGAGATGTTGTAACTTTATTACAAAATTTTCATAAACCTTTCTAGAAGGTACATCTTTCAGTAAAATTATCTTTCCAAACATCTTCAAAGAGATATTGTACTTGTGTACGTCATTCGAGCATAAATGGTGGAAATTCCCATTATATTTTCCGCTTTTCAAAATTACATCAGTTAACTTCCAAATTTCCATGATATTTTCAGCACTCAAACCTAAATTATGAAAATAATCGATTGTTCTCACCTGCTCTTCCTCGAAAATGTGACCTACTAGATAAATATTTTTCTTAAACAAGTCTTCATCAAAAATCATTTTACCTCTCAAAATATAATCTTTATTATTGAAAAAAATTGGATTAGCTTTTCCTGCACTAAAATTCCGATTTTCCTCCATATCTTGCCAAGCCCTTAACATCTCAAAATAAAACACTGGTGCTTTTAAATTTAATAATTTAACATCGTAATTACAGAGTGAAATAAACCTACCTCCCACTTTTCTAAAGCTATAGTCAAAATAACGCTTCCAGCCCATATTTCTTTCCCCATAAAGCAACCGTTTTAACCACATTACTCTTTGAGTTTTCACAAATAAATCAAAATCTATCATCCTTAAGCCGCCATTTCCGTAGTCCTGGTAACAAATGTCTCTTTTAATTCTTTTCCGTTCCATATAAATTCAAAACACATTTTCTTCATCTCTGTTACTACCCACTTTGGAACAACTAATGATGACGAAACATAATTCAGTTTTGACAAGGCATATGTTTTAAGCAAATGTACTTTCCCCATTATTGTCACGTCTCTCTGTTTCCACCATCCCAGAATCCTTTTTATTTTACTCAAAATCTCCTTATAATTCAGGTTTTCCATCCTCTTTACATCCAAGGAAAAATATACGCCTAAAATTTTCATTTCCGTTACAATATTGCCAAATGGTAGTGTTCCCAGGTCATTCCTGTTTTTTCCTATCCTCATTATATTAGTTTTTTCAATGTTAACCTTTAAACCAGTTAAGTCATGGAAAGCTTGGAATATGTCCTGTATTCTTTTAATTGATGTTTCATCCCTAACAAACAAAGTCATGTCATCGGCATATAAAATTTGTCGAACTTCAGAATCACCAAATTCCACTCCTTTAATAACACTATCATTCCTAAGCGCATGAGCCATGGTTTCTATAACTACCAAAAACAGATACGGTGAAAGTGGGTCACCCTGCCTTAACCCTTTCTTAATATCAAAATAACCAGTGGAGAGACCTCCATTCATAATACAACTACTAATTCCGTTATACATGGTTTTAACCCAAGAACAAAAATACTGTCCAAACCCAAATATTTCTAATACTTTAAAAAGAAAGTTATGTGAGACAGAGTCAAAAGCCTTTTGGAAATCGACTGCTATAAGGAAAATCTCTTCCTCACAGTAATTGTTACAATGAAAAATTACATCATCTATCAAACGTATAGCTTCACCAATATGTCTGTCATTTATATAGCCAACTTGATCAGGAGAAATAATGTCATTCAAAACGTCCTTTATTCGTTTTGCCATTATCTTTGCGATTATCTTATAGTCAGTGTTTAACAATGTAATTGGTATATAGTTTTTAGCATATAAAGGATTTTTGCCATCTTTTTCAATTAATGTTATAACACCTTGTTTTTGAGAGGTTGATAAACAACCCTTTTCAAATGCTTCGTTTAAGACATCTACCAGTAACCCTCCTAAAAGCGGCCAAAATGTAAGATAAAATTCTACAGTAAACCCGTCGTTTCCAGGAGATTTGTTAAGTTTCATACTTTGTAGCTCTTTATAACATTCTTCTTTAGTAATTTTTCCGTCACAAGTATTCATACTTTCAACACTTAGGTGCGGTAAGTCTTTACAAAATACACTGTTAGCTTTTAAGTCAGCCTCTATAATTAAATTTCCTGAATACAACTTTCCGTAAAACTCTCTAAGAATTAACTGTATTTCTTTCATTTCTTTCACTACTTCCGCAGTGTCATTGATCAATTCCCTTATTACAGTTTTCTTCTTATTGGAGCGAAGTAACTGTTCAAAGTATTCTTTATTATGTTCACCATCTTCATACCAAACCGCTCTAGACCTTACCTTGAGCCCATCTACTGACTCATCATATAATTTCTTTAACTGACCTTTTTTAGCTTCTATATTTTTGATAACTGAAGGACTATTAGGAGATTGCCCTAGATCTTCCTCGAGATCAGTAGTATGGAGAGGGCCGTAGCAAGGTCAATATACCCGTCTTCATCAAGCTTTCGGGCACATGTCCTTCATCAGGATCGAAACCAATATATAAAATACAAAATATAGGCCTACTAATAACAATGGTAAATACAATGCAATGTAATATATTACGGAGATAAGTAATTATAGTCGATAAAAAATAATCAATTATACATGCAAGGTAAATGGTAAGTCAATATGCAACGAAGACGTGTATTGACCTTGCTATACGGCCCTCTCCATACTACTGATCTCAAATATAATTATGAAGGAGACCCGTACATGTACATCGCCAAGATTGATCACATTTGATATATATATTAGAAAATGCCGTAAAAATAAAATCGTAGATCTTGAAAGGAGCATATATATATATATATATATATATATATATATATATATATATATATATATATATATATATATATATAATATATATATTTCCAGAGTCTGCCACAAGATTATTGTGCATATTTTTTTTCACAGCCATTAAGATAATTTGACGTTGACTTCGGACGTCGACACTGTCATAATGGCTCTGAGATTTTTCTTTTAATTTCCTTTATATTTTCATATTAGAAAAAAACGATGCAATGATAAAGTAATACATTTTTAAAGTATCATCCAATTCCAGTCTTTGTATGTTTCGACATTGAGGGTGATGGGGTGGTGACCAAGCCATATAACCACATCAGTGTTGTAGTCAAGGCTCAACCTCCAAGGCCAAGGCTTTAATACCCAAGGCCAAGGCTTCAATAACCAAGGCTGAGGCCAAGGCATGGAAACCCAAGGCCAAGGCCTGAAAACCTCGAGGCCAAGGCCAAGGCATTTCAATTGTACAATATATGGAAAAAATTAGACAACAATACTTAGGCGGCATACACGACACACAGGACCAAATGAATAAAAGGTGTGAGCGAGCAAAATTTTTGACCCTTGTACATTTAAAACGAAAATAATTTCATGATAGATCATGTAGATTTAGACATACAATTAAAATAAGTATATAGTTACCTTTGTACATTTAATTATTGTTCTAGGCGATTCACATTGCAATAATTATTATTACCAAAGTGATCTGATCCTGGCATGCCCATTCTTAACATATGTCTTTCTCCTCTACCTGGGACAGGGGAGGCAGAATGTTTTTTTTTTTTTTTGGGGGGGGGAGGTCAAAGCCAAAAATGCACTTACAGTATAAGTCAAAATGAGAATTTTGGTGCAAACAGATATTTTCAAAATGAGATTATCAACTGTGTGAAGAAGTTGTGTGTTTTGTGGAAATTAAGTTCAGCAAAGCTTTTTCTAATTGATAAGAAAGATATTTTGATTTAGGCTTTGATTTCCCGCTATAGAAAGCAAAGCGAGCAAGTGGTTTTGAAAAAAAAATCAATTTTGAAGTTGCAAAACTTGATTTTGGGTCAATTATGGTGCTAATCACTGTTAAAAGGGCATCCTTGCGAGATGTTGTAATAAGATGTAATAAGAAATGAAATTTTAATATTTCGAGCTGTTTTTGTAATCATGAAAAAGGTGTGCATCTTACTAAACAAATTAACGCGAGCACAAAACACAAGCTGAAATTTTTACTGACCAGAAAAGGAAGCTGTTCTGGACTGTATTTAATGACTCATAAATAGGATACATAACTCACCAATCAAATAATGCGAGCGGAAAGCGCTCGCTCAAAAATTTGTAATATTCCGACCTAAAAACTAGACATTCTAAGCATTTTTTTTGTGTGTAAATTGAATGCGAACCTTACTTAACAATATTTTATGCAAGCACAATCCAAAATTTGTTGATTTTGAAACCTAAAATTTTGCTCTGTATGCCATGCTTGGCCCCTCAAAATTTTTGGCTCATCATGCCATTGATGCCATAGCCCATTTGGAAATGACAAAATTGAAGTTTGTGTTTAAGTTTACCGAATCTTTTCAGAATATCATTAAGACTTAAAACATTCTTGTTGGTCAAAGAAATTAATACAAGGAAAACCTAATGGAATAGAAATCAATCTTGTTATCATTCTTTAGAGTAAGCTATTTTTAAAGTATGAAAATTGTTGTCAAAATTGCAGTCAGATCTGCCAGAATTATTCCTGTCATAAAATCACTATAATCAGTGGCGTACCGTGGGTCACGGCATTGGGTGCACCAGCAAAAACTTGGAATTGCCTAGTAAGCGCGAAGCTCGACCAGTTGCCAGGTATACTGACCTAATAGAGATATTTTTATAAGGACAGTGTCAATAAACGGACATGTATCTCACTAGTTAAATATGCGAGCGCGAAGCGCGAGCTTAAAATTTTTGATATTCAAACCTAAAAAGGGACATTACAATCAATTTTTTGTAATCATGATACGTACCTGTCTTGCTAAATAATGCGAGCGCGAAGCGCGAACTGAAATTTGTTTAAATATTGACCCCAAACAGGAAGATTTTAAGGACTATATTTTAGGAATCTTTTATCTATTAATATTATACACATCTCACCATAGTCTTTTAATGGGAGTGCCAATAAGCGCTTGCTGAATTTGTCAGAATTACATCTAAACATGCACATAAAGCACTTGTAATCATGATTAACATACCTATCTCACTAATCAAATCTTGCGAGCGCGAAGCGCGATCTGAAAATTTAGGAAATTCAGACCTGAAGATGGGCATTTTAAGGCTTGTTTGTAGGAATTCAAGAAGACCTTACGTAGTTCACTAACCAAATGAAACGAGCGCGAAGCGCGAGCTGAAAATTTTTGATATTCAGATCAGAAAAAGGGACATTTTAAGGACTCATTCTAGGAATTGATGGAGAGCAGACATCTTTCACCAATCCACTACTGCGAACGTAAGCACGGACAGGAAATGTTTTATATTAAGACCTTAAAATGGAACAATTACTTAAAGTATTCATGAAAAAGAAGCATACTATTGTACATGTAAAAGAATAACTCGAAGTGCGAGGAAATATATTTGGTAGTTTGGTGTATATTGACTTGAAAACGGGAGGTTTTAGTATAACAGGATTATATATCTCGGTAAACAGACAATGGGAGCACCAGGAACAATGAAGACATATGCCCTGAGCAAATCATGTTTCATTTATATGAAAAAAATGTTTCTAATGTAATGTAACATAACATAATTATAACATTATAATGAACATTAATGTCTTCTTTCCCACTACGTTTCTCTTCCTTTCTCCCTCTTTTCCTCCTTTTTTAGTCAGCTGATTGGGGGGGGGGGGCACGTGCCCCCATGCCCCCCTGTAGTTACGCCACTGACTATAATCCTAATCATAATTATTATCATTATTATTGATATTGTCATTATCCTTATTAGTCATGATTACATCATATTACCAATAAATAATATTAATTTTCATCACTTCTCTTTGTTACATAATTATGTGAGTGATAATTGCAATTGATGACACTGCTAAGTACACTTACTGCTTCTGCTGCTGCTACTGCTGACTGGTAGTATTTAGTGTCATTAAATATACAGAACAATTGAAACATTTATAATTACTTATATATAACAAATAAAAGTACAAAATACAAAATGCCTTGAAAAAGCCTTGAAATTTCAAGGCTCAAAATCCTCAAGGCCAAGGCCAAGGCCCTCTCAAGGCCAAGGCTTTGAGAAAATAGGCCTTAAGGCCCCTTAAGGCCAAGGCTGAGCATCAAGGCACTACAACACTGAACCACATGCATAGAAGTCAAGTTTATCTCGGCGTGTTTTGATAAGGAAATGAGGATTTGATTTGATTTATTGATTTCCATTCACAACATATGATAAATTTAATGATAACAAGGTCTAACATACTGCAAGACATAATAAAATATATAACATAATCTTAATAGATTTAATTAAGGAACACAATTCAATAAATAAAATTACCTATGACATTTGCATTTTAAAGTGAGATTAGGCTAAAAAAACAATCTAATGTTAACAAACCATAGAGATGTCAATATAATTTTCCATGAGACGCACGTATATGCTCATCCTCGATCCTCTCTCACTCTCTCCCTCTTTGTCATGGTACTTTAATCACAAATTTCATCCTTGTTAAACACATTTCATTTCATGGCCTCCTCATACTTATACATCCATAATAATTAAGATTAACTTTTATAATTCGGGGAGTTAGATAATTTCAAGAAAGTCATGCTTTATTTCACTTCTATCCCCAATTTATATCACATCCTTAATTTCCTACAATCCTCCCTCCCGCGTAATCCTACATCCTTATCCTCACAGAGAAATACAATTTCCCTTTTGTTTGCATCTTTTCGGAGACTCCATATTTTTTGTAGTCGGTATTATTGGTCGACAGTTTGCGCCAATACAATACCATATTTCCATACAACATGGCGTGTTATCTCATCAATGACGAAGTCTGTAAAAGTTGGGAGAAATGTGGCAGAAATGAGTTGTAAGTTGTCCAGTAAATCAGACTTCAATTTATTTTTACACGAACTTTTTAATTTATACTCATACTGATACTAGGCTCTCCCATTCATATCTGTGGCGACAACAATTTCTTGCCATGCTTGCCGGCTTCATTTTATCTGTCAAGTGAAATTACATTACCACAGGTAAATTGCTAGCCATGCGAGGTTAATATTGTCATGGAAAATTGACAAAAATGCATGGAAAAGTCATGGATTTTTTGTTAATGGAAGGTGCAGGAACCCTGACTTGCACTTTCTGTACATATAAGTTTCAATGTGGATACTCGCCTGTAAAGTATGGATATCGGAGCTTGAAAGTTCATCAAATTTTTGGACGCGTAAATGTTCGAAAATTTTTTGTGGTTAGTAGAAGAACGTTCCAATGAGGTATAAAAATTGACTTTAAATATATTAACATTACTAAAAAATCTAAAATCATACCATTCTGACATTGCGCAGTCCAGATATAACAGGTGCCAGCTACCCTTGTCACAGCCGGTCTCTTGGCAGTCGAGCTGCCCGATGCGGTGGGCTCCGACAAAAGGGGAGGAAGAAGATGATGATTTCTTTTGATCTCCGACATAATCGGAGGAAGAAGAAGAAGATAATGATGATGCAGCGCGCGACGCTTCCGCCGGTCAACAATAGTCCTCTACAATATCGTGGTGATGGCGGAGGTAATCGCAGACTCATAGAGATCGCATGAAAAAGTTTCCAGAAATAGATGCACTACAATCTGTAGACAGGAATAACCGTCGTTTCTGGGGATTTATTCAACAATTTCTGACATTTTACTACAATCCCCATTTACCGACGGCAATGTGTCAGTACGAGCCTTCATGTGTAATCTGGTCCGACAATTCGGCGGACGGGTTTTGTCCAGATTTGTTACTTCTTTTAGATTCTAAATGACATTATATTATCTTGGACTAGTGCTGTAGCTCGGATTGTTTACCGGGCTGAATCCTGCCGAGTTGGCATTGACCGGCTCGGAGCTTTACGGGCCGGGTTTCACTTTGAATCCCTCGAACCCGGAAAATAAACCCGGATTGTTTGATAATATTTGAGGTGTCATTTGTCACCGCAATAAAAGTTGTGAAACTATCTTTAACAAGCAATCCATCCACCTAGTGTGATGGTCGAGGGCACCCATGGGTTCATATCGTCTCGCGAGTGAAGGATTATCAGTCATACGCACGCGACACACCACTACACTTCGAAAATACAGTGGGCTTTTGCCCACATAAAATATTTTGTTTAAATAAACATTCCACATCCTGCTATGACACTTACCGAATCATTTAGATCCTTCCGTGACTTCTCCTTGAAGTTTCTTTCTAAAAATATGTATATTTTCTTGATCTTTAGTGAAGATGTTACGGAGATAGAAATCAGACAGCGTTGATATCAATTTTCTCCTGAAGAGGGCGCGCGATTTATATTCATATCAAAGACACGACAAGGGAAAGAATAGGCACCTACACTATTTTACACGCATATCGACGCAAGGCATTACGCAAAGTCCGTGAAGTGTCCAATCTTTTCATTGTATAGACTTTGGTACACCGTATACGTATTATTGACGTTCGTCAAAGCTTTTACTGCTGGTTTCTTTCCAGGCACGTATATTATTTTCATTTTTTTTTATCAGTCATCTTTTTAAATTAATGCAAATGAGTGTTATCATCACCAATAATAATCATTAATTATGTTTTTTGAAGGCATTTCATTAATTGGTGCCCATAATTAGTAAATTAATCATGAGGATTGCGCATTCAAAGAATTTAGATACAGTTATAAAATTACCGAGGAGCTGAATCAAGGTTGTGAAATTATTAGCGCCACCAACGGGCTTCCTTGTATTTCCGTGGAAGAGACAAGCGAAGTCACTTTCGAGGCCGAGGTAAGCAAAATGTGCTTTTTTTTATCGGATTATTATTTTATTATTATTTTATATTCAAAAAACTCTTGCTACTTACCGGCAAGAGCCCCGGTGCGTAGCGAGAAGGAGCTTCGGCAAATATTACTTCAGCAATGAAGCGATGTTTGCCGACTACTTCGAAATCCAGGGTCAAACACAGTCTATTGTACGAGGTTAGTACATACTAACCTCGTACAATGTGTGAGTGGGTCGAGGGGACAGGTCAAAGGCCAACCATCCCTACCTTTTTTTTCATTTTTTCCCCATCATGATCGGACCTCCTGTCTGAGTTATGGCCTTGTGTGTGAGGGATCGAGATGATATAGCTAGCCGGCTAACGGCGCACATGCACACAGTACCTGCCATGTGATATCGTCTGACTGGTCATGTGATTGGCTGAGAGTAATGGTTTCACTGGGTGAGAATGTCCAATTTGTTTACAAGTAAAGGCCAGTTGGTCCATTAGGCATGGTCATAACTCAAGAAGTTTTCCTTTTGATATTATGACTGTGATGACATGCAGAATATTTCTCTCTTTTTTGGTAAAATAATCTGTCCGGTTTATTGAGATATCTTTTATACCAGTTTTTTCTGCTAACCATAAAAGCCCTCCCTCCCCCAAAACCCTGTTGTGTTGACATTTTCCACAAAGTCGGTGATCCGAAAATAATAGCTCAGCTGGGAGTGGGTGCAAAACAATTTAATTCCCATTTAAAGGATACATTAAAGAGGGTGGACGAGACGGACGAGAAGAGGAGGGTGCCGTTACCGGGAGAGAGAGAGGGGGGGGGGGGTATGTGTACTACAAGAGCAAAAAAACAACAAAAAAAAACGTGAGAGGACTAAATGGATGATATGGGGGTAGGATGATATTGGACCGATTGTCAAAGTTTAATATGAAATAAAAATGTATTTTGATTCATTTTTTTTATTAAAAATATTTTTATTAAAAATATTATTACCGGTAGCTGAAGGCTAGAATAAGACAGATAAAAATAAATCATACACAAAAAATAGTTTGATTAAAATATTCTATTGCTTCAAAGCAAATATGAAGAATGAAATACGCTCAGAAATTAACTCTTTCTGCCACCTCCACCCCTCCGAAAAAAATCTGCCCTATGATAGACAGAAACAATCTCTGTGAGAGCCTGTTTGAAAATTGGGTCACCAGAATGATAACATAATAAACAATGTGGTTTGTAATCTGCCTCTTGATTTCACACACACACACAAAAAAAATCATCTCAAAGCACATGTTTCGTAGTAAATCACTAGCGGTGCACAGACTGTGCTGTTGACCGCTGCACTGGTGATGTGAGGAATTGCGATTTGGCCTTGTATCGTCTCAATCCCTCTCTACATTACTACTGGATGATATAAACAATGAATTAAATATTTTGGGGGTTTGTATCGTCTTTTGAGAACAAGGTCAGAAGGTGATGTCGGTCACAGATAAGAGTCAAGTAGGTCAAAACTTTGTACTTTTGCATGGACATAAATCAATTTTAGCCGGACCGGGTTACCGGGCCTCTCCGGGTCGAGCTATGATTCTGATAAGATTTACGAGCCGGGTTCGGACCGAGTTGAAGGAACCGAGCTACAGCACTAAACTATCTTGGACGAAGGTCCACTATTTTCGTTAGACTCTAATCTTTCTATTGATATCATATACATTTTATAATATTTTGAAAATATACGTTACCGATGAGTTATTCCCCGGGTTATTCCTTATTTTTTGACTTTCTGCCGGAGAGGAAAATATGGCAGCCGTCAACGAGTTGTGCTTTTATCAAGGCTTTCCGATTAAATTTTCGATATCTTGGCCAATCAATGCGAGCGACAAGTTCCGAACGCACGCACATCAATATGTCCAAGCGCAGCGCAAAGCAGCGGCACAAATCGCGATAGGTAGCGACTGGTAAATACGTCTGTAATGATGACGTCATCCAAGATGGCAACTTACCTTGACCAACGAAAGGATCGAAGATGACGATGTTTCGATCATCATTTCAAAAGAATTAGCGGTAACTGAGGTCTAAGGTACGATATTTCTGAATTTTAAACATTCTTTCGTAAATATGGATGTGATTTCTTTTTCATAATATGACATTTTATGTACAAAAAAACGATCAGAAAATCGGGTTCCCGCTGTTCGATCTAACGTTACTGCTAAAATACGTTGTCTGTACGTACGGGCCTCCAAGCTTTTCAGTCTATGTATTGGTGAGTGAGCCAACGCAGTTCAGCGGAACAACCAAAATACAGAGACTGAAGCTTTTGGTCTATACAATCTGAAGTTGTTTATGAGGATATTCACCTTCTCTACAATATCGTGGTGATGGTGGAGGCAATCGTAAACTCGTAGAGGTCGCAATACTTCCGGAAATCAACGCCCTATAATCTGAAGTTGTTTCCGAGGATATTCACCTTCTCTGCTATATAGTGGTGATGGCAGAGGCAATCGTAAATTCTTAGAGGTCGCATTAGTTCCGGAAATAGGCTCACTACAATCTGAAGTTGTTTAAAGATGCTATTCACCTTCTCTACAACATCGTGGTGATGGCACAGGCAATCGTAAACTCGTAGAGGACACATGACCTACCAAAATAGATGCACTATTATCCAAATTGTTTATGATGATATTCACCTGGTGATTGCGGAGGCAATGGTCAAGAAAATGGGTATTAGACCAACTGGTTATTAGACAAAATGTTAATAGACAAACTGGTGATTAGACAAAGTGATGATTGGACCAAATGGTTATTGGACCAAATGGGTTTTAGATGAAATGTTGATGGACGGAATGGCATTAGACTAAATGAAGGGAGACCATGTGGTTAGTGGACGAGCTGGCAGTGGACGAATTGGCAATTTACCATTCGGAGTATCTGGATAACTGAAAATTAGGTCTAAAAAGGGGGCCATCAAAGCACATCCCTGTACCACAAATATACATGTTTGTGAGTGCCCCCCCACCCCTATGGGGGAAAATGCTTGTAACCTTTGCATAAAGATTTCTGATTATGGTAATTTTGCAATGGTGTGAACCACCATGGAAACTCTGATTTTGGTCGACTGAGATTTTGAAAGAAACCAGTGAAAAAAACACTTCTTAAAATATACCTTGGGTCAGAATTTACCATTCTCATATTGATGGTGTAGGAAGAACACAAAATTTGGGGTTGATTTATCAAATTATGAAGTAAGGTCTAAGGTCGTATATTTTATGGGGGGATAGGGTGCTGCAGATTCTGTTAACTTCCCAGGTTTTTGTCTCACCTAGATAGCAGAGTGAGACTATAGGCGCCGCTTTTCCGACGGCGGCGGCGTCAACATCAAATCTTAACCTGAGGTTAAGTTTTTGAAATGACATCATAACTTAGAAAGTATATGGACCTAGTTCATGAAACTTGGCCATAAGGTTAATCAAGTATTACTGAACATCCTATTAGAGTTTCATGTCACATGACCAAGGTCAAAGTTCATTTAGGGTCAATGAACTTAGACCATGTTGGGGGAATCAACATCAAAATCTTAACCTGAGGTTAAGTTTTTGAAATGTCATCATAACTTAGGAAATATATGGACCTAGGTCATTAAACTTGGACATAAGGTTGATCAAGTATCACCAAACATCCTGCATGAGTTTCACGTCACATGACCTAGGTCAAAGGTCATTTGGGGTCAATGAACTTTGGCCGATTTGGGGGTATCTATTGAATTACAATCAAAACTTTGAAAGTTTTTGGATCTGATTCATGGAACTTGGAAAAAAGATTAATCAAGTATCACTGAACATCCTGTGCAAGTTCAGGTCACATGATCAAGGTAAAAGGTCATTTAAGGTCAATGAACTTTGGCCAAGTTGGTTAAGTTTTTGAAATGTCATCATAACTTAAAAAAAAATATATGGATCTACTTCATGAAACTTGGACATAAGAATAATCAAGTATCACTGAACATCCTATTAGAGTTTCATGTCACATGACCAAGGTCAAAGGTCATTTAGGGTCAATGAACTTAGACCATGTTGGGGGAATCAACATCAAAATCTTAACCTGAGGTTAAGTTTTTGAAATGTCATAACTTAGGAAATATATGGATCTAGGTCATTAAACTTGGACATAAGGTTGATCAAGTATCACCAAACATCCTGCATGAGTTTCACGTCACAAGACCTAGGTCAAAGGTCATTTGGGGTCAATGAACTTTGGCCGATTTGGGGGTATCTATTGAATTACAATCAAAACTTTGAAAGTTTTTGGATCTGATTCATGGAACTTGGACATAATAGTAATCAAGTATCACTCAACACCCTGTGCAAGTTTCAGGTCACATGATCAAGGTCAAAGGTCATTTAGGGTCAATAAACTTTGGCCGAATTGGGGGTATTTGTTGAATTACCATCATAACTTTGAAAGTATGTTGGTCTAGTTCATAAAACTTGGACATAAGAGTAATCAAGTATCACTGAACATCCTCTGCGCATTTTAGGTCACGTGACCAAGGTCAAAGGTCAATGAACTTTGGCCATAATGGGGGGTATCTGTTGAATTACCATCATAACTTTGCAAGTTTATTGATCTGACTTTTGAAACTTGGACACAATGTATCACTGAATATCCTGTGTAAGTTTCAGGTCACATGATCAAGGTCAAAGGTCATGTGAGGTCAATGAATTTTGGCCGAATTGGGGGTATTTGTTGAATTACCATCCTATCTCTGTGTAAGTGTATTGGTCTAGTTCATAAAACGTGGAAATAAGAGTAACCAAGTATCACTGAACATCTTGTGCGAGTTATACATGTAGTTTTCAAAGTCAGCATTGCTGCTATGTTGAATCGCGTGATGCAGGTGAGACAGCCAGAGGCATTCCACTTGTTTTAATTGCTATGAATTTCTTCTGTTTTTTTCCCCTCCTAGCTTAAAATTTTGCCGCAGTAGGATATCAGAAGCGTCTGATGATGGGATCATTACAGGAAATGTTCAGGGTAAGTGATGTCTTAAATTGTAAATGACTTTCTTGATTTTTTCAAAGGGGAAATCCACCCTAGCTAAAGCCGGCATGAATAAAAAGAGGGAAAGAAATAATCTTAATGCTGCCAATTTTTAAATATCAGATTTCACAAAACAGATACGGTATACGCACGACCTGGTCCAACCTAGTAAGTATGCAAATGATGTAACTGATGACTTTACCCACTCAATTTACAAGCATTCAAATATGAAGTTTTTTTTTCTTATAATATGAAATGAGGTTTGATTCTTCCCTTTACCCTATCTTAACTGGGCTATTTCAGACCAACATGCAGGGGGGGGGGGGGAGTCAATTTGAGTCATCATCAGCTCTCTCATTTGCATTATTCACTTGTGTATAGAGTTTAAAAATATGCAAAATGGCATAACTGCCTCATTTTACATCTGTCTTTGATCACAGAAACAGCATCAAGTGTCCCATCTTAAGAAAAGGAAGATCATGCTATACCATGAATAATATTTTGGCAGCATTTTGGGGGATTTTGTTTGCCCTTTTAAATAAACCTTTCTGGGATACAAGCTTGTTGCCCAAGTTCTGCAGAGTGCAGTCTATTTACTTCCTGGGGAGGGGGGGGGGCATTGTTAGATGGAACTTTTATAGAATTTGCCTTATTGTGATCAATCTTGGTGGAGTATGTGGTAGACAGGTCTCCTTCATATTCATATTTGAGATCACCTTGACCAAGCCTGGTACTAAGCTATAGATGGGATGATTTTGAAGTTCACCAGGATCCCATAACACAAAGGTTTACGATTAATCCGATCATTGATTTTCACTATTGATTGTACATTGTAGTCAATGGAATCAATCGTAGAAAAATGTTGTATGATCATTGCTATGCTTTGTGTTACAGGCCCCAGCTGGAGGGTTGTATCAGACAGACACAATTCCTGTATAAAACCTATTTTGATTATAAGGCTCAATGCATTTCTTTGTGCATTCAGTAGGCCAGTGTAAATGTGATCTGAAGCAAGAAAAAAAAGGCTATTCCAGAATCTTGCACTCTACAATCTTTCAGTAAATCATTGTCTTCAGTAACTTGAAAAAAAAATTCCCTGAAATCCTCCCCAATTTGATTTAAATGCCTTTATAAAGAAGGGGGGGGGGTAAAGTTTCCTGAATTGAAGCATTTCGGTCAACATCAGCAATAAGATTTCATTTATATTTCATGTCAAATAATTTGGAGAGGAATTGAATTTTTTTGTTAGTCATTTTTAAAGTATTTCTTTGAATTTATTGAACTGTTATGTGAAGGTTTAGATATAATCACAAAGGATATGAAATGAATGACAAGTTTGAAGTCAAGGTCAAAGGTGCATGTAGCCTCTTGTCGAGGCCCTGGTGGCTGCTTGCCGAGCGAGCCAGGGCCTCTTGACATCTTACATGTAGCTGAATTATATATTCATGAGTCACATCTTCCGAATGAATGTAAATGAGCTCATAAATATTTAACGATAACCTACGAAATTGACCGGGTTCGGAATAGTCCACTATTTTGCAGGGGATTCATTTCATTGCAGGTCACTAAAGGGAATCTAACCATCAGAATGCTGCAAGTAGTGGTACTACTACTAGTACTAACCGTAACTGACCCATTACTGTCCCAAAACTTACGGGGAGATCGGCCTGCTCCACAAGGGGAAGCGCCAACTGAACAACTCGACTCCAGCATTCCCTCACTGTGGAGATAATCGACGCAAAATGGAATTGCATGAGAATTACACTTTTTCCATATCCTGTGGGTAGATCTACAAACACGTCTCATCCATTCAGTGCAGATTTTATGATTCCATCAACTTGCAAATCCTTAGATGGGTAAACTTCAGCATTTTAGAGTAATTTTCAATGCTCTTTGATATTTTGTCATTACTCTTTGCCAAGAATCCATGGGTCTTCATTTTCCTCTGATGCAATTTCAAGATGAGCTCGTGAAAATTCAATATGATTTCATAGCAGCCTGTGCTCTCATTGGATGATTTTCACCAACAAATTTTTGGTCAGAATATTGGTAAAAACAATAAAAAAAAAGAAAGTCAGTGAAATTCGGCTCAGATGTCAAGATGCCGAATTCGCTGCACCAATTATGATATCCCTCGCTTAGCCCGAGGAAGCAGCCGCCAGGGCCTTGACAAGAGGCTAGGTCAAACGTCATCTGAGGTGTATTTTTCTTTTGAAATTCTTCTTCTTAACTGCCTTCAAAGTTAATACTGCCATTGTGAGCATTGTATTTCCTTCTTTCTGTACCTTTATAGGCTATAATAATAAAGGCTTGTTTATGAAATCCTTGTTTCTTTTAGCTTTGGTTGCTGGTCTTCATGACTTGATTGATCAGACAATAAAAGGGAACTTGAAGCAGGATCTTGCAGTGTCCACACTCAGTGCCATTGTGGTAAGTATAGAGTACCAAAGATTGATTTCATCATTTTGTTCTTCATGGATTTCAGCATTCTCATGGTCATATTTTGTAGTAGACCGGCCAAAACAATTTTTGTTTATACTTTGGACGGCAAAATTTGTTAATGCTTGCTAATGCTTGGCATCTCAGCTAAAATTCTTGCTTAAATACCCAGTTATAGCGTGCGGCCGGATGCAAAGTGCACTTTTGCGTGAAAGTGTCATGTTTAGCGTAACATCGGAAAGAATGTCGAAATCACGCATTTTGATATTTTGACGGAATATGTAAGAGATTTTGATTATCTTTGATATGCGCTTCTTATTTTTTGGAGTTTCAAATTTTAAGTCTCATAAACATACATTTCAAATTTGAATATTACACACACATTCATGTACATGTACATAATATGGCACAGTGAAACATAAAACCATGATCTCCTCAAAATAAAAGTTTGTGAAAACTATCAATATTTTGAAGTTATTTTACACAACTTAAATTCATCGATTTAAATTCGTTTATCCATCGAATTTATGGTAAATCTCTTAATACCACAAGTATTAATTGAATTTTCAAATAAGATGGAAGATCGCTAGAGGGTATTCATTTGTCTCGCAATCTACTATGGTCAACAAGGAAATTCGTGATCACTCTCGCAAAAAGTGTTCACTGGCTTTCTAGGAAATTCGTGATCACTCTCGCAAAAAGTGTTCACTAGCTTACAAGTTCACGAGCTTTCGAGTGCCGCTGCAACTCTTTATCAAGTGACAAGGATTGTCCGATATCGTACTGTATTTATACTAATCTCCAAGACCGTACGCACAAGCGCGAGAACAATAGGTGGGCACTGATCCGTTGTGTGATTGGTCAGGAGTTATGCAAATTATATGCAAATACGCCGTGGGTCGGCAATATGCAAATGAGACCAAAATTGGCGGGCTCGCTAGTTTCCCGTGGGCGGGGGTTGACTGGCCAATCACACAACAGATCAGTGCCCACCTATTGTTCTCGCGCTTGTGCGTACGGTCTTGGAGATTAGTATAAATACAGTACGATATCGGACAATCCTTGTCACTTGATAAAGAGTTGCAGCGGCACTCGAAAGCTCGTGAACTTGTAAGCTAGTGAACACTTTTTGCGAGAGTGATCACGAATTTCCTAGAAAGCCAGTGAACACTTTTTGCGAGAGTGATCACGAATTTCCTTGTTGACCATAGTAGATTGCGAGACAAATGAATACCCTCTAGCGATTATTTCAATCCGCAATAATGAACCTATTTAGTAAGATGGAAGATATCTCATTTTATGTTCGGAAAGGAGACAATGTGTACATGTACATGTATTTTACCATGTGTGCATTTTGAATGAAAAATTGAAAAATATTGTACATAATGTACATAAAAGTACATACTAAAACAAGTTTTTAATATATATATATAATCTTTATTTGCCAAATAATATACATGTAACATATTTATGCGGCACTTCTATAAAAAAGAGAGAACAAAACAAAACAAATTGTACACAATAAATCACAATTAATATAAATATAGGGAGAGAAGATAGATTAAATTGAATTGAAGCTAAGAAATACATAGGAATTCAATCAACTGACCCACTTCTTCCCTTGTTAACGTGTTACAGATACATTCCTGGGGTGGTATTCTGAAAATTGTCTTAACTTTTCTCTTACCTTTTCTTGTAAGTCAGCAAGATAACAGCGCGCTAAAATTCTCTTAAATTGGTATTCTGAAAATTGTCTTATCTCTGTAAGGACGTCCCCTATTTTATCTCTGACACGCCCAATATTCTGTCATCAACCAATTATTAAGCTTGTTATATGCTTAGGCCAACCAATAGAAGCATCTCTTCTTAAAAATAATGAAGCGCATTGTTGATATGAGGCGTAATTTCCTTGCGCCCCCCCCCCCGACGCTTATGCTTGTGCGCTTCTGTGCTAAAAATACACGTGGCTCTTCTCAAAGATATATTTTCTCTGAAAAGATTCATCATCTCGAATACCAATTTGTAATTGCTGAAAAGTCTACCAATCCGTCATTATATGTCTTTTGAATGTCTCCTTTTGTAAAACATGATGTTCTTGCGGGATGCAGCAAGAAATAATTATTGCAGACGGGCAAATATCGCATGCAACAATAAGTTACAATAGCCCCCCACCTCTTGTAAATTTTATTGTATTTTCCAAGGAAGTTAAGAGAACGTAAAGATAGGAGAATTTTTGGAATAGCTTGTATCTCGATATTTTATCTTGCGCACAGACATAATATGCGCCAATTATACATTTACGCATTATCATATCTCTAACATCATACACGCTCAGTGAAAGTTGCAAGAAAAGTTACAATAAAAGTTATGACAATTTTCGGAATACGGATTTTATTGTAACTCCAAAGATACAAGAATATTTCTCTTAAGACAATTTTCAGAATACGGCCCCTGATCTCTTACTGCTATAAGTTCTTTCAGAACATTCACATCCAGTTCTTTACATGCCCGGACATCACAGTCCTTACTCTTATTACATTCACTGAGAAAATATTGCACCTCATTGAAAAGGTCAAGTCCACCTCAGAAAAATGTTGATTTGAATCAATAGAGAAAAATCAGACAAGCACAATGCTGAAAATTTCATCAAAATCGGATGTAAAATAAGAAAGTTAGGACATTTCAAAGTTTCGCTTATTTTCAACAAAATAGTTACATGAACGAGCCAGTTACATCCAAATGAGAGAGTCGATGATGTCACTCACTATTTCTTTTGTTTTTTATTGTTTGAATTATACAATATTTCAATTTTTACGAATTTTTCGATTAGGACCTCCTTGCCTGAAGCACAAAAAGTTAAAATAATGGAATTCCACGTGTTCAGGGAGGAATGAAACTTCATTTCACATGACAATGACGAGAAAATCAAAATATTTCATATAATAAAATACAAAAAAAATAGTGAGTGATGTCATCAACTCTCTCATTTGCATGTAACTGGCTCGTTCATATAACTATTTTGTTGAAAATAAGCGAAACTTTAATATGCCATAACTTTCTTATTTTACATCCGATTTTGATGAAATGTTCAGTGGTACATGTATGCTTGTTGAATTTTTCTCTTTTTATTCAAATCAAGTTTTTGTTGGGATGGACTTGTCCTTTTAAGTTGAAAAAGGGTTCTTTTTGGCATATTTCAAGTCTTGAAATATGCCAAAAAGAACCAGACCATTCTTATGAATCCCGAACCAGTCTTCACAGTTATGTTATTAAACTTTTGAAATCTATATCTTAAAGCATTCTCAAGAGGTTGACAATCAGACAGTAAAGCTACCAGATCACAATCAGCCATATTATTTATTCTCCAAACGTTTCTCAGAATTTTCCTCGAACAGGTGCATATGTTCAATACAGCTTTACTTCTTAATTGCCACAAGCATGCTCCATAGAAACTTCAACAATATTGTTTGAATAATAAACACTGCACTGATGATTTAATATGACCAAAATCAGATCTGAGAATATTGAAACTTTTCCAGACTTTAGCAGTAGCTGATGAAACCAAGCTATTCTTGTCAATAGTTGAAATATGGTGACCTAGGTGAACCCCACTATTGACATTTGACACATTAGTATCATTAATAACAACAGAATATTCCCTTGAATTGTTGTCGCCACCAGTTGTAAAGACAAGAAATTGACTTTTAGATCCATTGAAAGTAATATCAAAATCTGTGGCAAAGTTCTCACATATTTTTATCATGGTTTGTAAACATATCTTTGTCAGTGACATAAGAGTGATATCATCAGCATATTCTAAGCATCCTGCAAAATAATTACCAATTCTACAACCAATTCCTTCTTCTTCAAGTTTTACAAGAAGGTCATTCACATACAGTAAACAGAAAACAGAGTTGGAGATAATACTCCTCCTTGTTTTACTCCGTTACTTACAGAAAACTTAGTAGACTTTTGACTTCCCCACTTTACCTGTAGTGCCTGATTTGTGTAATGATTAATTAAAAATCTAAGAATCAGAGGAAACATTTTTCTTTTCATTAACAACCTAAATAATTTACCATAGTTAACACTATCAAAAGCCTTAGATGCATTAATCACAGCAACATATACATTACTTTTACAAGAATTATAATATGAAATGGTTTCCAACATTGCAAGTGTACGATGAATATTTCTTAAACCCAAATTGTAAATCCGAAGTAGTCAAAAAAAACTTTGGATAGCAAAATTTGTCAATTCTTTGCATCCCAGCTTAAAGTCTGGTGGAAATACTGAGGAATAATGTACGGGTGGATGCCAAGTGCACTTTTGCTTGAAAGTATCATTTGTAGCGTAAAATCTGAAAGAATGTTGAAAATCACACATTTTGATATTTTGACGGAATATGTTAGAATTTTTAAAAACCTTTGATGTACCATAATTCTTTTTTTGAATTTCAAATTATAAGTCTATTAATCAATATGCATTTCAAATTGGAACTTCTCACACACATATTCATGTATGGCACCATGAAACATGATACCATGCTTTACTCGAAATAAAAATTTGTGAAAACTATCAATAATTCAAAGTGTTTTTTTACAACTTAAGTTTTCGATTTAAATGCGTTTGTCTATTGAATATATATCAATATGATGTCACAAATATTAAAGAATTTTCAGATAAGATGGGAGATATATCATTGTATCTTATCCAAAAGGGGACATGCATAATTTATCGGATGGCATTTTGAATGTGAAATTGATGTACTGTACATTATAAACATAAAGTACATACATGTACAGTGTACTTAAAATGAGATACAAAATTTCTGGCCGCAACTACCTCTGCCCCCTCCGCTGTCTAAGGTCATGTGTAGTGCCCGAAAGGATTATTACATGGGGCTGAAAATATACCGTTTTCAGAATAACTTTATTCTATTTTAGATTTGCTGGATAGGCACTCTACTCAGGATTACAAAAAAATGCTGAATAAATTTTCAACATGGCTTCGTGCTGGCATTTTTTTTTTAAAATGAGATAAACAGCATCCTGTATGTTAAAAGACATTCTTAAACTGTGTTAACTTGTCAAGTTAGAAAATCTAAAATTTTTATCTTGCCCTCACGATCGCATTGTTCAGTTAAATACCCATCCATTGAATAAATGTTCAGAGAATATCAATTTTTCAGCTCTAAGTCTCTCCCAATTTTAGCTCGCGCTTTACGCTGACATTTTTGTTTCGTGAGCTATGCATTCTTTTCTGCCATTAAAACATGTTTAAAAAATGCTCCGTTTTTAATTCGAAATTTTCAACTCACAGTAACCTCATTTGCTAAGAAAGCATGAATGCTTGTAAGCGACCAACCAGAGGGGTGACGGTTTAAGGTCCTCTCCGAGGGACCTTTAATGAGGATTTAAATGCCTAACAAAAGGGCACTACCGCACCAAGTAGGAATCAAACCCAGGTCATTGGAATCCGAAACCCCCTCTCTACCAATTGAGCTATCGCGCCTTAGAATGTTTCATTTTTATTGTCTCACCTGCGAAGCAGAGTGAGACTATAGGCGCCGCTTTTCCGACGGCGGCGGCGACGGTGGCGGCGGCGGCGGCGGCGGCGGCGTCAACATCAAATCTTAACCTGAGGTTAAGTTTTTGAAATGACATCATAACTTAGAAAGTATATGGACCTAGTTCATGAAACTTGGCCATAAGGTTAATCAAGTATTACTGAACATCCTGTTAAAGTTTCATGTCACATGACCAAGGTCAAAGGTCATTTAGGGTCAATGAACTTAGACCATGTTGGAGGAATCAACATCGAAATCTTAACCTGAGGTTAAGTTTTTGAAATGTCATCATAACTTGGAAAATATATGGACCTAGTTCATGAAACTTGGACATAAGGTTAATCAAGTTTCACTGAATATCCTGCATGAGTTTCACATCACATGACCAAGGTCAAAGGTCATTTAGGGTCAATGAACTTTGGCCGAATTGGGGATATCTGTTGAATTCCCATCATAACTTTGAAAGTTTATGGATATGATTCATGAAACTTGGACATAATAGTAATCAAGCATCACTGAATATTTTGTGCAAGTTTCAGGTCTCATGATTAAGGTCAAAGGTCATTTAGGGTCAATGAACTTTGGCCGAATCGGGGTATCTGTTGAATTACCATCATAACTTTGAAAGTTTATTAGTCTAGTTCATTAAACTTGGACATATGAGTAATCAAATATCACTGAACATCCTGTGTGCGTTTCAGGTCACATGACCAAGGTCAAAGGTCAATGAACTTTGGCCGAATTGGGTTTATCTGTTGAATTACCATCAAAACTATGAAAGTTTATGGATTTGATTCATGAAACTTGTACATAAGAGTAATCAAGTATCACTGAACATCCTGTGCGAGTTTCAGGTCACATGATCAAGGTCAAAGGTCATGTATGGTCAATGAACTTTGGCCATGTTGGGGTTTTTTGTTGAATAACCATCATATCTCTGTAAGTTTATTGGTCTAGTTCATAAAAAGTGGACATACGAGTAACCATGTATCACTGAACATCTTGTGCGAGTTAGAGTAGTATTCAAAGCCAGCACTGCTGCTATATTGAACCGCGTGATGCAGGTGAGACGGCCAGAGGCATTCCACTTGTTAAAATAAAAGCCAGCTTGCGCTTGTGCTGGCTTTTTTTTTGTTTTAATAGAACATAGTGTTCTTTATTTCAAAACCTCTTTAAAATGTCCGTTTAAAGATTGTGATGTAACAAAATCAGATTGCCCTTTGGGCTTGCATCAATTGTTTAGTTATTTAAAAAAATGTGTATTAAATGAGCCGTTTTTATATCAGAATATTACGAATTTCTGAAATTTAGATAGAAATCATGATCATAATTACACCTATGTATTGTTTAAATTGTGTAACTTTCAGCTCTAAATTTCATGGCATATACAAAAAAATTCTGCTTGTGCTTCATACTTTATTTAATTAGGCCTTGGACTCAGATACCTACTCATGTTTGTGAGAATAAAGCTAATATATAAGAACTTGATATATGAATCTACTTTGGTACCCCCTGCAAAAAAAAGAATGAAAATAATTTTTTTTTAAATTTATAATTTCAAAATTTCTTTTTTATACTTGCTTGTAGTTAATGTGGTAAAGAATGTGCATGCAAAATTTTTGGGTTAACTATGTCCATCTCTCACTTACCTGTGTTTGTGTTGAATTTGTAGGACATCCATCCTGGTGTGCCATCTATCTTAGTGGATGTCTTCAACATTAAAGGTTAGTTGCGTAAAAGAAATCTCTTATAAAGGACAACATATACACTGTACAATGTTGTCCATGTACATGTAGGGAATGGAATAGATACATGTTCTTATTCTCTATTTTTCTTGTTTGAAAAAAATATTTTTTGGACCCTGCTCTGTTTGGACTTAATAATGATTATCAGGGCTCGACACTAGCGGCGGTCAGACGGTCCCGGACCGGTAAAAATCGCTGTCGGGACGGTAGATTTTCAGAAATAGGAAGATTTACTGGTCCGACATGACCAGTAAAAAATATCATTGTTGGGCCAGTAATTTTTCCAAAAATAGCAAGATTTTAAGGGTCCGACATGACCAGTAATAGAAACCATTGTTGGGCCAATAACTTTTCCAGAAATGGTCAAATTCACTGCAAACCATTCCCCCCCGATAAATTCTGTCATTCACACACAGAATGAATCGCACGTAATTGCTACTAGAGCAGATACAGTACAGTGTACATATGTAGCTAGCCAGCCACACAACTCACGTGGTAAATTCTTTACTGGCTGCGCGAACGAAGCTTGGCTAAACTCTGGCAGAAATCTCTCACAGAACTGTCAAAATTCGCGGTTCATACTCATGAAAGGCTCTTATAATGTCCATATTTCCTAAAAATTGGAGTAACTCTGTCATATGTAAGCAGTAAAAGGATAAATTTTCACTTCTGTTTTGTTCAAACAGATCGGGTTTCGGGTGATATCGTCTGAATACAAGTTAGCCCCACATATGCATTTATGTGTGTGTTGATACACTTGGTTTCTGACTTTCTTTCGTAGCTATTTTAATTGAGCCAAAAAGAAATTGATAAATTATTCATGATGATAGTTTTAGCTTTCTTCCTCTGTTTTCTTCCTATCTTTCTTTCCTTTCTTTTCAATCTTTCTTTGTTTCCTCCCTAATTTTTTTGGTTACTGTCTTTCTTTTTATTTTCCCTTTTTTTTTCTTTAATTCGTTCTTTCATTCTTTCTATCCTTTAAAAAATTTTTTTTTCTCTATTTCTTTTTTTTCTCTTTCTTTCTTTCTTTCTTTCTTTCTTTCTTTCTTTCTTTCTTTCTTTCTTTCTTTCTTTCTTTCTTTCTTTCTTTCTTTCTTTCTTTCTTTCTTTCTTTCTTTCTTTCTTTCTTTCTTTCTTTCTTTCTTTCTTTCTTCCTTCCTTCCTTCCTTCCTTCCTTCCTTCCTTTCCTTCCTTTCCTTCCTTTCTTCCTTCTCTCCTTCTTCCTTTCTTCCTTCTTCCTTTCTTCCTTCCTTCCTTTCTTTCTTTTTGATATTTTTCTTTCTTTAATTCTTGAGTCCATCCATCCTATATTCATCTCTTCTACCTTTCTTTCCTTCCTTTTACCCATTTCTTTCCTTCATTCTTCATTACTTTCTTTGTTTCTTTCTTCCTTCCACCAATCATTTATTTACCTTTTTTTATTTCTTCTTTGTCTCTCAGTCTTTCTTTTTTTCTTCCTTTCATCTATTATTTTGCCTTTTCTTTTTTTATGTTGCTTGCGTCTTTCCTTCTTTCCCTTCCTTCCTTGATTTATTTCTTTCCTTCTATCTATCATTTTACCTTTCCTTTATTTCTTCCTTAATTCCTTCTTTCAATCCTTCCTTCCTCTTTCTTTGTCCTTCTTTCCATCTCTCCTTTAACCCTTTCTTGTTTTATTGCTTCTTCTTTCTTTCCTTTACTACTTTCCGGATTTGTTCTTTCTTTCTGTATTGCTTGCTTCATTTCTTTCCTTCATTTCTTTTTTCCTTTCTTTCTTTCTTTCTTTCTTTCTTTCTTTCTTATTTTTGTTCCTTCTTATTCCTTCCTTCCTTTCCTTCTTTAGTTCTTTCTTTTTTCCTTCCTTCACATCTATCCTTTCTTAACCTTTTCTTTTTTTACTTCCTTCCTTCTTTTTGATTCTTTCTTTCTTTTCCTCCCTTTCCTTCCTTTATTTCTTTCTTTTCCTTCCTCATCCTTCCTTCCTTTCTTTCTTTCTTTCTTTCTTTTTTCTTTCTTTCTGTCTTTCCTTCTTCGTTTCTGTCTTGCTTTCTTTTCGTCCTTCATTCCTTCATTTCATTGCGGGGGGAGGGGGGGAACGGAAGGCTAGACAAATAAAACTTGCGCCTTTTTTTTGATGTTTTCTTTATTTTGGGGACCAGTAGATTTTAGGTTCGGACCAGTAAAAATTTGAAAAACTGGGTATCTACTGGTCCGACATGAATAGGTTGGACCAGTAGAAAAAATTGGGTTAGTGTGGAGCCTTGTGATAATAATAATTGTCATTTATATAGCGCTTTATCAATCTACGACTGCTCAAAGCGCTTCACAATTATTATTACCCGGTCACTGGATTCATAGCATTTCAAGCAGCCTGTTAGGCGCACACTCGCTAAACCAACCACGTTGTTGGTTGTTTCCTACTGGTACCCAATTAGCACCCGGGTGAGAGTGGCAAAGTGTGGATTGACGCCTTGCCATAGAAGGCTAGGCCATGGTGGGATTCGAACACACGACCCTCTGATTACAAGGCGAGAGTCAGAACCGCTACACCACAGTGCTTCCACAACCTAGCGCTCGTGTTGTGCGCTTTGCGCACACCTTTTATTTCATCTAGATTTTTTCCAATATTGCTCTTACACCCCTGACCAAATAACATTTTGTGTACACTGAGTAGCATAGTACAAATTAAAAAAAAAAGATTGAAACTGTGAGAAAAAAATTCCAACCAAAATTTAGTCATCAGTTTGAAACCCTGCAATAGCTTCCACTTTTTAGCTCATCCGGCTTGAAGGGCAAGATGAGCTTATGCCGTGGCGTGGCGTCCGTCGTCTGTCGTCCGTCCACAATTTCAAAATGCTACTACTTCGCCATTTCAATTCTGTTTGCTTTATATGATAGCACTAGGTGGGGCATTCAAAACTTCTACACAGAATTTTGAAATTCATTATATGCTAATTTATGCGCATTTTTCAAAATTCACAAAAAATGCTACTTCTTTATTTGTTGACCGATTTTGATTTTTTTTTGCTTCCATCTGGTAGAGCTTCATGAGGTTCACCAAACTTCTACACAGAATTTTGAAATTTTGACCAGAACAATTTTTATGCTAATTTATGTGAAATTTATGCATATTTTTAAAAATTCACATAAAATGCTTCTTCTTTATTTGTTGACCGATTTTGAATTTTTTGGTTCCATCTGGTAGAGCTTCATGAGGTTCACCATCTTCTACACAGAATTTTGAAATTTTGACCAGAACAATTTTTATGCTACATTTTGTAATTTATGCATATTTTTAAATATTCACATAAAATGCTTCTCCCTTATTTGTTGACCGATTTTAATTTTTTTCTTCCATCTGGTAGAGCTTCATGAGGTTCACCAATCTTGTACACAGAATTTTGAAATTTTGACTAGAACAATTTTTATGCTAATTTATTGGAAATTAATTTATTCATATTTTTAAAAATTCACATAAAATGCTTTTTGTCTCACCTGCGAAGCAAAGTGAGACTATAGGCGCCGCTTTTCCGACGGCGGCGGCGGCGGCGGCGTCAACATCAAATCTTAACCTGAGGTTAAGTTTTTGAAATGACATAACTTAGAAAGTATATGGACCTAGTTCATGAAACTTGGCCATAAGGTTAATCAAGTTTTACTGAACATCCTATTAGAGTTTCATGTCACATGACCAAGGTCAAAGGTCATTTAGGGTCAATGAACTTAGACCATGTTGGAGGAATCAACATCGAAATCTTAACCTGTGGTTAAGTTTTTGAAATGTCATCATAACTTAGAAAATATATGGACCTAGTACATGAAACTTGGACATAAGGTTAATCAAGTATCACTGAACATCCTGCATGAGTTTCACGTCACATGACCAAGGTCAAAGGTCATTTAGGGTCAATGAACTTTGGCCGAATTGGGGATATCTGTTGAATTCCCATCATAACTTTGAAAGTTTATGGATCTGATTCATGAAACTTGGACATAATAGTAATCAAGCATCACTGAAAATTTTGTGCAAGTTTCAGGTCTCATGATTAAGGTCAAAGGTCATTTAGGGTCAATGAACTTTGGCCGAATCGGGGGTATCTGTTGAATTACCATCATAACTTTGATAGTTTATTGGTCTAGTTCATTAAACTTGGACATTAGAGTAATCAAGTATCACTGAACATCCTGTGCACGTTTCAGGTCACATGACCAAGGTCAAAGGTCAATGAACTTTGGCCGAATTGGGTTTATCTGTTGAATTACCATCATAACTTTGAAAGTTTATGGATCTGATTCATGAAACTTGTACATAAGAGTAATCAAGTATCACTGATTATCCTGTTTGAGTTTCAGGTCACATGATCAAGGTCAAAGGTCATGTAAGGTCAATGAACTTTGGCCATGTTGGGTTTTTTTGGTGAATAACCATCATATCTCTGTAAGTTTATTGGTCTAGTTCATAAAAAGTGGACATAAGAGTAACCATGTATCACTGAACATCTTGTGCGAGTTAGAGTAGTATTCAAAGTCAGCACTGCTGCTATATTGAACCGCGTGATGCAGGTGAGACGGCCAGAGGCATTCCACTTGTTCTTCTTCAATTGTTGACCGATTTTTACTTTTTTTCTTCTTCCATCTTGTAGAACTTTATGAGGTTCACCAAACTTCTACACAGATTTTTGAAATTTTCAGTAGAAAATTACTTATGCTAATTTAGGCGAAATTTATGCATATTTTTAAAAATTCACATAAAATGCTTCTTCTTTATTTGTTGACCGATTTTGAATTTTTTGGTTCCATCTGGTAGAGCTTCATGAGGTTCACCATCTTCTACACAGAATTTTGAAATTTTGACCAGAACAATTTTTATGCTACATTTTGTAATTTATGCATATTTTTAAAAATTCACATAAAATGCTTCTTCTCCTTTATTTGTTGACCGATTTTAATTTTTTTCTTCCATCTGGTAGAGCTTCATGAGGTTCACCAATCTTGTACACAGAATTTTGAAATTTTGACTAGAACAATTTTTATGCTAATTTATTTGAAATTAATTTATTCATATTTTTAAAATTTCACATAAAATGCTTTTTCTTCAATTGTTGACTGATTTTTACTTTTTTTCTTCTTCCATCTTGTAGAACTTTATGAGGTTCACCAAACTTCTACACAGATTTTTGAAATTTTCAGTAGAAAATTACTTACATGTATGCTAATTTAGGCGAAATTTATTCAGAAATCACAGAAAATGCCTCTTCTTCTTTATTTGTTGACAGATTTTGATATTTTTTCTTCCATCCGGTAGAACTTCATGAGGCCCACCAAACTTCTACACAGAATTTTGAAAATTTTCAGTAGAAAATTATTTATGCTAATTTATGCGAAATGTATTCATAAATCACAGAAAATTCCTCTTTATTTGTTGACAGATTTTGATTTTTTTTCTTCCATCTGGTAGAGCTGCATGAGGTTCACCAAACTTGTACACAAAATTTTGAAATTTTGTCTGGAAAATTATTTATTCTAATTTATGAAAAAGTTATTCATAAATCACAAAAAATGTTTTTTCTTCATTTGTTGATCAATTTCAGTTTTGTTTGCTTTATATGATAGCTCGAGGTGGTGATACAAAATTTAAACATAGAATTTTGAAACTCATTGAATCTGCTATTCATATATTTTCAAAACTCACAAAAATTGCTTACTTATTTGTTGATTGATTTTAGGTTATTTTTGTTCCATCTGAGAGCTACATATGGTTCACCAAGGTTCTACACAGAGTTAATAAGCTTTGACTAGATAATAATTAATACTTAATTCATATGAAATTTATTCATAGATCACAAAAAATGCTTCTATGTCATTTCTTCATCAATTTCAATTCTATATCCTCAATTTATGTCACCAATATAATTCACTACAGTGTCAACTGGGCTGAAATTAAAATTGTGTTAAATTGTGTTGCGAGATGCCGGATGAGCTCCACATCATTGATGTGCTAGTTAATATATTTCTTTTCAATATTGATTTGATTTTCCAGATATTGAAACCACTTCAACAGAGGATGGCATATGCAAGGAAAATTTAATCTCTCTTCTGACAGCTTGTACAGTAAGTAAATTGATTATTGTATAGAGAGAATGAATGAAGGAAAGAGTTATGTTAAGGGAGGCATAGCAAATTACGATGAGGAACATCACTTATTCAGCAAGCCTGTTTAAGCACCCTGGATCTCCCATTATTATGCACAGGTGACAAAGAAATTGAACTTAAAAGATATATATTTGGAAGAGTCATCAGTTTGCCCCCAAGTTTTAAAACAGAGTAAATTCTGTGTGACTTTTGGATAAGGTTCTATGAAACAGTTTACACTGTTTTCGTATTTAGGGAAGATGAAAGAAATAACTCAAATTTCCACTCATAAGCTACAATTAAGATACATAAAAAATATATGTAACAAACACTAGATAGAGGGGGGTCATTTTGACATTGACTGGTAAATCTAATGTTATCATATGATACCCGAAAGTGGAATTTTGACCAGAAGGATTAGCCCAAAAGATACCTTTAAGGAGCTCCAATGCTTAATCACCAAGTACTCAAGTACAACTTCTTTTCTTTTTTTTGCCCGGGGTAACATGTACTAATCCCAGTGGATTTGTAGATTGAAATAGAAATTATAGACAATCTTGGGAGGTTTGATCCTGTTAATAAAGGTGATTGCTTAATACATTTTTATTATCCTTGTCCTATATTCTCCATGCAGGCATTCTTGGATAGCGGCTTATTGAAGGAGAGATTAGACAATGACACTCTTGATGCTATCAATGTTCTCTCCAACAAACAAGCCTTTGCTCAGAGATATGTCCGACTCAAGACAAAACTATAGTGAGTAAATCATTTTTTGCACTATACGTAAGCTCAACACATTGTTTGATTTTTATATTATAAATATAAGGCTACTTCATTTTATTTTAAAAAGGATGCCAATTTTTAAGGAGGGGAATGAAACTAATAAGAAACTTATATCTTGTACTTAAATTTTTGTTTCTTCTTATTTCTTAGCACTTTTAAGCGTCCCTATAAATCGCTTGATAAATTTTATATATTATTGTCTCACCTGCGAAACAGTGAGACGAGTGAGACACAAGGTGTAACTTTTCCGACTGTGGCGGCAACGTTAAGTTTTTGAAATGACAGTATAACTTAAAAAGTATATGGACCTAGTTCATGAAACTTGGCAATAAGGTTAATCAAGTATTACTGAACATCCTGCCTGAGTTTCAGGTCACATGACCAAGGTCTAAGGTCATTTAGGGTCAATGAACTTTAGCCAAGTTGGGGGTATCTATTGAATTACCATCATAACTTGGAGAATTTATGGATCTGATTGATGAAACGTGAACATACGATTAATCAAGTATCACTGAACATCCTGTGCCAGTTCAGGTCACATGATCAAGGTAAAAGGTCACTTAGGTCAATGAACTTTGGCCAAGTTGGTTAAGTTTTTGAAATGTCATCATAACTTAAAAAAATATATGGATCTATTTCATGAAACTTGGACATAAGAATAATCAAGTATCACTGAACATCCTGTGCGAGTTTCAGGTCACATGACCAAGGTCAAAGGTCAATGAATTTTGGCCATGTTGGGGGTATCCGTTGAATTACCATCATATATTTGAAAGTTTATGGATCTGATTCATGAAATTTCGACATAAGAGTAATCAAGTATCACTGAACATCCTGTGCGAGTTTCAGGTCACATGATTTAGGTCAAAGGTCATTTAAGGTCAATAAACTTTTGCCATGTTGGGGATATTTGTGGAATTACCATCGTATCTCTGTAAGTGTATTGGTCTAGTTCATAAAACTTTGACAAGAGTAAGTATCACTGAACATCCTGTGCGAGTTTCAGGTCACATGACCAAGGTCAGTGGACTTTGGCCATGTTAGGGGTATTTGTTGAATAACCATCATAACTTTGAAAGTGTATGGATCTAGTTCATAAGACTTAGACATAAGAGTAAACAAAGTCAAAGGTCATTTAATGTCATTTAACTTTGGCCATTTTGGAGGTAGTGATTAGATTGCTGTCATAACTTATAAAGTTTGCAGATATAGTTAATAGAATGTTGATATACAGAATCGCTCTCCTTGAGGAGCTCAAATCAATTCAATACAATGCATGTATGAAAAATTTAGTGTTGTCAGTCGGTCCGGGATTGGGATGAATTCCCGGTGGTCTGAGGCTCCGAGACGGTCCCGAGACGGTTCCGGGATCAATCAACTTAGACCGTATCCCGGCAGGAAAATAAAATCAATAATGGCCAAATTCATGTTGTAATATTTCCCTAATTAGTAATTGTACTTACGAAATACGAGAGAACAATTTAGTTTCAACTGGCTGTGTGCACATGCACCTCGAAATATTACGCAATTACATAGCTACCTGTCGATCGCATGAGCATGCACGCAATCTAGCTTTGCACACGGCTCCGAGAGATCTACGCAGACAACAATCGTCTACTGTATAGTCTCATGTGCAAACCTCTTTCGCCTCAGTTCGTTTTACCGAGTCATTCATTTACCCCATACTTTCGAGTTGAATCTGCTACGATATGTATGGACTAGTGAATTTATCATGAAATAATTTACTAACAATTGACAATGATGATCTATGAGTATTTGCAAATTTATTCATTTAAAAAAAGTCGACATTAATTTTGCGATGATTGTATTTGTTGGGGTATTTTTTGCGAAAAGTAGTGCTGCAGCCGAACCGCCGAACCGAACGGAAGTTCGCCGAACTTGGCACTTCCGGACCGAACCGAACCGAACACAAAGGCCTGGTTCGGAAGTTCGGTAAAAAAAAAATGTTAACATGCAATGCGTAAGTGTGATGACTACAAACTAGATTCAAGTATGAAATTAAACAAAAAAATATTGGTTAGTGATTGTGCACAAAGAGAATTCCACTCAATATATTTTTAAAATCCACTATGATAGATCCCATCACGTCTTTGATTGAACTGTTATCAACTTAAGAATATTTTATTAACATAAATATTTTTTTTCTTGATAAAATGAGGGGACATTTTGAAGCTTAATTCGGTATAAAAGTGTGGTGTAATTACGTATTGCCATAATCGATCGTGATCGTAATCGGACCTAATGATTTTGTATTTAATACAGAAAAAGAACCAGACATAAATTCATTCCTTGTAAATGACAAAGTATGACAGTTTCGGTCTCGTGTTTGATTAAATTTTTATCATTTTCAATTTTTTTTATAAACATGAATATATTTTTTTCCTTATAAAATGTGGGGACATTTTAAGCTTAACTCAGTTAAAAAGTGTAGTTGAATTACGTATTGCTGTAATCGGACGTACATTTAATTGTTTTGTATTTAAAAAAAGAAAAAGACGACAAATTAATTCCTTGTGACTGACAAAGTAATGGTAAAGTATATATATTCCACCTTCTGAAATTTCCATATTAATATAAAAAGATAAATAAATAAGAGATGAAGGAATGAGGGTGAAAAAACAGAAAATATAAAAATTCAAACCAAATCAACGCATGTTCCCTGATCGATGTTCCGGAAATGGTTGGTAAGGAAAGTTGAAACAGGAAGTCCAAACAACCTGCTCTCGGTTGCTATTATACAGGTAAATTCGTATTCCGAACTTGAAACGTTTTTCCATTGTCAATATTTTCTTAAAAGTGGTTTAATCTCGTCAATTACTGAAAATGAAATGATAAATTATCAGTTCCGTCTTAGTTCTGATGATCAACGCCGGGTGATTTCACAACACTAAAATACAGTGTACTCTCATGTACTCATTTTCGTGTTGGAAATATGTTTGAAGTCACGGAGCGTCGATCTTTCTGGACAAAGAATGGACTGATATGTCATTTTTTTTAAGTAATTCATTGACCAGATTTCACCACTTTTGAAAATAGGGACTTTCTAAAACACTCATATTCTTTGGAATGTGAATTTTACCGGTATAATAACAGTTGAGTGGAGGTTGTATGTCTACTGTTTCGACATTCCCGATCAACACTTTCCAATTTGAGAAGCTGCGTTGGCAATGACATCGTAATTAGGCCTGGGACGATTGTCATTTTCACCATTCGATTATTTCCTGAAAAAATAATCGAATGATTCGATTGTTCGTTGGGGAATCACGTCTTTTAAGTCACAATAGGTGACCTAATTTATGGTGACCCCCCCCCATGAAGAAATCTCCATCAAAGTCACATGTTTAGCATAAATGAAAGTAGGCCCTTTTCCCCCTTTTCCATGATTTTTATATCAAAAGAAACTACATGAAATGAGATTAAATCAATGCTGTTACTCTGGCATCATGCATACATCCCTCCAAGTGCCACACCCCTTCATATGAATGAATCAGCCCAAAGACGTAAACAACTCATTCATGAAGTATTCTTTGAGATTGACCCCAGGTGGAGCATTTCACTTGAAAAATTTCATCCCTTGCCCACACCATGTCTCCGCCCCCACTTGTGGCACTGTCCACGATGCTACACATGTATTAAAAAAAAATATTTTGCAAAATATTTCATTTGAAATACCTTCAAAATTACGATTTTTTATCATTTGAACCTACATGTATAACTGGGTCTATTTTTGGAGACTAGTCGAGAAAGTACTGGGGAAGACGGGCGCATGTTGGAATGTCGTTTTCATTGTGTGAGGGGGATATAAAAAGGTTGCATTGTTTTGAAACATGAAAGGAATTGTCCGGCTCCCACCCTATCTTTCTCTCTCTCTCTCTCTCTGTCCCTCTCTCTCACACACACACAGATGGGGGAGGGGTCAATTCATTTCTGAAGTCATGACCTTTCCTGATAAGGGAACCACGTGCCTTCTTCTTTGTTTCCCAAAGTTTCATTGGCTATCCGAAGGTCCAATCAGCTCAAGTGAGCTGGTTGTGTGTTTACTTATTGTTTTGTGCACGCAGACAATGACTTATTTTGTGTATCGACGGCAAGGTCGGGTGGGATTTAAATTTTCGGAGCGCTTTCATGTTGGTGTGTAACTGTGAATGTGATACAATCATTGATAATTTTTGAAAAATTACCTCGGTAACATAATTTTTAAACCTGTATGAAGTATTCAAAAACCGTTGTCATCGTTGTTTTCTTGTTTTTGTTATTATACCTTGGGTATTCGAGTTATCCCAATGTCATAATCAGGATCTACCGAACATTCGATTAGTGTAAATTTTTCTAATTTTTTTTTTTCGATTGGTGATTGGCGGCATGCCAATCGAACCATTCGATCAATCGATGTTTACTCCCAGGCCTAATCGTAATCGATCATGATCATAGCTACTTGAAATAATCATGAAAAAAATATTCTGATCTTTGTAATTCTGTTTCTGTCCTGATTCTCTCATTATCAATATTTTTTCTTTTTTTTTTAATTTTCATTTTAAAAAAGAAAGTAGAAATGACTTATTTTTTGTTTAAAGATTAAAACAAAAGAAAGTTAAACAATTTTCATAACTATTCTTTTAAGAAACAAAATTTATTATAAATACATGACAGATCATGTTGGAGATCACTTGTTTGTGGGTCGGCGATCTTTATTTTTTTATATGTTAAATATAATTTGGCATTTATTGCCGAACCCCGAACCGAACCAAAGTTCGGAAAAAAATTGCCGAACCCTGCCGAACCGAACCGAACCCGAACATGCCGCCTGACTTGCAGCACTAGCGAAAAGGTTTGCAAATAACAACTAGACGAATGCACACCATGTTTCAGCTGGTTAGAGCCGGGAGAGAGAGAGAGAGAGGGGGGGGGGATTACGGGAAGTGCTTGGTCGTTCACGACTGGGGACCATCTGTCATCGACAGCCATTTTTTAAACGATCCGGCAACTTCTTGTTTTTTCGAATCATATAAAGTTAAACATAAAAAATGCAGATTATTTATTCATTTATTTATTCATTCATGCATGTTCACCGTATTACACAGATAAAATATAAGTAAATAATGAAGAGACAGACGTTTTGCAGCATAAACTAAGCATAATCACACCTTTAAACCGATTTTGCATCCATAAACAAAATTAAATGTAAGAATAAGGAAAATAGGAAAGAAAGAAAAGAATACAAAAGTGAAAGACTGCCTAGATATAAAAATGAAGTATCAAATTGTTATGAATATATGGTATCAGTAATTCAACAAAATGATGAGAAAGAAACGTGTGTCCTCTGGATCCTCATGTCATAAAAATAAAAGTGAGATAAGAACATATCAATCAAGAGAGAGGATATTAACATCAAGGAGATGACATAACAGGGCAGAGTTACGAGAGAGGGAGAGAGAGAGTGAAACTAAAAGTTAATCCATATTCCGGGCTAGCTAGGGCCACAGGCGCACTGACAAGACATTATGCAATTCGCTTATATAACTGTCAACCACGTGCGCACCGACCACATATCAGTGGCACCGACACATGTGTTATTGGACTGTCAGATCAGCAGCTGGATCGACTCAAACATAATTCGGGTCATGTCAGTGGTCATCAATGTTTACAGTTTGCGGTGGTGGCACGCTTTGACTGTCTCATCATTATTTTCCCCACGTTTTGAGTGAATGTTTACAATTTGCGGTGGTGGCATGCACACTTTGACTGTCTGGTGCACCGCCAGTGCGCAGTGTTGTATTTAAGGCTGGAAATGTAGGTACACAGTTTTGGATTGCATTTGTGCGTGGAGATACGTTTCGGGATTCGGGACGAGCCGGGATCCCGATAAGGAAATTTTGAAGTTGCCGGGACGGTTTCGGACCAGGATTTTTTTTCTAGATAACAACACTAGATAAATTGTAGATTTTTTGTAACATCGTATATACAATAGCTGTGTAGCTATTAATTAATCTGTTATGAAACTAGGCCTGGGTCAAAACGTTTACAAAAAATCACGCTCCTGCCCCCCCCAAAAAAAAAAAAAAAATTGAAGAAAAAAAATATTGCTAAAATTTCACATTTTACACCTTTAAATTCATGAAATGGCCATCTATTTTCCATAAATCCTTGAAATTATTTTGATTTAGTTGAAAACTGTCAGAAAAATGAAGAATATTCACCTCTTTCCCGACTCTGATTTGAACTTACTCTCGGTAAATATTGTAGTCCCACATGTAGACTTCATTTGTGTTGCCACGAAAATCTGCATATGGGACTACAATTATTACCGAGTTCAAATTCACATCAGATTCAGGAAAGAGGTGAATATTCTTTATTTTTCTGATAGTTTTCAACTGAATCAAAATAATTTCAAGGAATTCTGGAAAATAGATGGCCATTTCATGGATTTAAAGGTGTAAAATATGAAATTTTAGCAATTTTTTTTTCTTAGGAGCGTGATTTTTTGCTCTCCTTATTTTTTTTAGGAGTGCCAGCGCGATCGCTCTCAAAAATGAAGGTCTGATACAGTGTAGGGGTAATTAAGTATCACTGACAAGTCTTAGGTCGCATGATCAAGGTCAAATGTCATTTATTGTCAATGAACATAGTATTGTATCATTGTATGAATGGTGTTTTTTATGAACAATTATTTTAAAGTAGTTTTCAAAGTCAGCACTGCTGCTATATTGAATCGTGCAATGCAGGTGAGACTGCCAGGGGCACTCCACTTATTATTATTATTAGTTATTTGGAACTTGATCAAGAAAATAGTTTTAGGCCATAAAAATGTTTTGTAATTATGTATGAATTGCTTAAGAATCGCAGGCTTTCAGCCATATGACATATTAAAATCGCATTGTTAAAAGAGGCTTGGGGTTTTGGCTGAACTTGCTGTACTTATAGAATAAATGTTTACACATTGTCCCCTTTTTTATTTTTGGCAGAGGGGCATGCCATCTTTCTCAAATGTACACTAATGTCAGTTATATTCATATAACTTTATAGCTTTATCCAGATTGCATCAGAAGTAGTAGGTAAAACATCACCTTTACCAGCACAAGAGTAGTTTCGATAAGGTGTATGCCATGGAATGGATTATTTCTAAACTTTTGCATATGTGAGTTGGATGGGCCCAGTTTTGGAGAATCTTGATTGAAATTATTCTGTAAAGCATATCTCTGAACTCATCCTTGAAATAAAAAAATTGTACAAAGTGAGATATCATTATTTATCAACAGTAGCGGACTGTGACCGGGAGGAGACAAAGCATTGGGGGTGGGGCACTGCATTGTCTGTGAACAATGCTGTGCCCCCCCCAATGCTTTGTCTCCTCCGGGTCATGGTCCGCCACTGCTTATCAATGTGAGGATATGCTGACTTGTCTCTTTACTCTGTTGATTTTCAGTACAGTTCTTTACTACTGATTCATGGGGGTAGTAAATTTTCCCCAACTTTTTCTTTCTTTACTCAGCTATAAACAACAAAAGTTCAACCTTTTACGTGAAGAGAGTGAGGGCTTTGCTAAGTTGGTCTCGGAGCTTACTCAAGTCACATGTGATCCTTCTACAAGTTCTCAGGTGTCAAAGACTATCAAAGCACTTATAGGTGTGTATGTGATCAGTTAGATGACTATTATTTCAGTGCGCAAAGCACTTCCAGGTGTCTGTACGTAATAGGGTGGATGGATGTTAGAAGTAGGCCTGTTTTGAAAGTCCATTTTTGATGCACGTGTACACGGCATGTTTTTCGGTTGTGTACATGCTGTAAACACAAACAGCCAGCTATGTAAGTTATGATAACTTGTATTCCTTACGTTGTCTAAATTTCTACTAGTAATTCATGAACTGACGATGATTTCAGTACTCACATTTTTTCACTTGATTTTTCTTTCTCATATAAGCAAATATAAACTGTTGAAAATGACTGTAGATTGCTCCGATATCAAAATTAAAATCGCCAATCTCACTCAAAAGTTTGTGCGGGAGATTGGAGATGACACTGACATTACCACTACTCGATCCCTATCGAGGCATGGTCGTTGCATTTAACCACCCATGCATGACTGTTCACATGAAAATTTCATGTCATACTGGAAGAATAATATTGTCTGATCATGTTGACATACAATAATTTGCCTTTAATCAAATATCTATATTGAATATTTTAACTTATATAAGTGTCCAAGAACCTTTTTTGTTATAAATAACAAAATATATTTGTGGTGATTCAATATCTGATGAAAGTATTATTTCCATTCTTTCCCATTTAGGTGGATTTGACCTTGATCCAAACCGGGTCCTTGACATCATCTTAGAGGCCTTTGAGACAGCTCCTGAGCTTGATCATGTCTTTGTTCCTCTACTCAGGTCATACATGTGTGACCCTCTAACAGTATGTCAGGTCTTAGGCTTCAAGTTTCAGTTCTACAAGGTCAGTCAGAATCTATTCATCAAAAAGGATGCTTCTTTTATAGGTGAAATTAGGAATCAAAGCATGATCTCCTTCTCTGGCATCCCTTCCCCAGCATTTATGGTACCAATCTGTGTGTATCAAATTCTCCCTTATCTTACTGTATTTTCAGGAAATTTACTTTTAGTAGCATTACTAGTCTTGAGCATGATCTTAATCCTTTCCCACTTATCATGAGCTCCTTTTGTTTCAAATTCGCTCTACCAAATATTTGAAAGCTTAAGGGATAAACCCCATTTGATATTAATTTGATAGATTGGTAGTAGGACATTGTTTGTGTTAGTTGTGCAACTGTTTTATGAGAAACCTGATGCTGAGAGCAATCATCAGACAAATTTGCTTTGTAATATGATTTCTAAATGTACGTAGTTCCACTCCTGTGAATAGAATGTTCTTGAGTGTTTGATGTCCCTTGATAAAAATTCATTGAATCTAATTGATGGAATAGATGCCATGAAAGTGAGATTTTTTTCAATGCCTCTAATATGTTGCATGAAGCAAATGCAGGTGCAATTACGGTAGCGCTTGTAAATTTTAATTTGGTTTCTACGGAATCAGTTGATCACTGTAAAAAAAAAATGCGTGTAGGAGAGTCCAGTTAGTACCTAATGCGGTAGCACAATCATATCTAATGACATTCTTATTTTTGCAACTTGGCTCTCAAAAACTGTTTTATACCAAACTGCAGAAATGAAATGGAAGTCAAAGAGTGTGTTTCCTTATTGTAGTGGGGAGCAGTTCCATCAGTAGCTGATCTTAAATACATGACATGTAACAACACACTGTTGATTGGTTATTATTGAGTGTCCAAATTTGAAACATAGTGAATCCTGTGCTATATATGTAACGAACTTTTTAATTTTACAATTGTTAATTGATACAATTTTGTATAAATGTGAATTAATGAAAATAAATGAAGCACGATATGATTTTCTACTTAATTCTTTGAAATTGCTACCCTGGCCTGAAATGTAAGGGTTTGGTGAAATGAATTACTCTAGCATTCTCCTGTCTCCACTCAGTGGGAAAGCTTTAAAGAACAATTAAATGATTTTTCTTGATGGAAATAGCCTTTGAAAGGATTATCACAAGGCTGATATTTTTTCTGGATATAGTCCAGGGGATATTATACAAAGATCGTAGCCTCTCTCATAAGTCAAGCTGTGCCAAGCAAATGAAAAATGTGCACGAGTGAAATAGTACAAGATTTCACCTGATAGTGAAAGGAAAGCTCTATTCAAGGAGGCATAGCTGAGTTGATTAAGAGTGTCTCTTTGTTTCACCGAATGTGAAATGTCTGAACACAATTCTATGCACTCATCGTAGAATATTTGCATTTCAATATCTGTGCTACGTTTTCATACAGGAAGAAAATATACGAACTCCAAAATCTCTTCACAAGGTCACAGCGCAGCTTCTTCAACATCATATTGTTGAACTGGATGACATATACCCTCATGTAAGTTCTCTTTTTGAGTTTCAGCAGACTCTGCCAGTTCAAGCTTTTTCATTTTATTTACTTCTGTCCTCATGTTCCCTTCAGTGAAAGTAAGTGCTGTTAGCACAGACCTGCCAACCAGTATGTTTTTGGCGTATGTAGTATGTTTTTGCCACCAAAATACGGCAGTATGTTTTTTCTTTTAAAGATATGTTTTTGTAAAAAAAAAAAGAAGAAAAATTATCTCTGTTTCATAAAACTTACACAAGTATGGTTATAAGATCAATGTAATTTCAGGTAACTTTTTTTCAATCATTTTGTTTAAAACCAGGGTGAGATACACATATGCTTGGTTTTTCATCTGCAAGAGCAGTGCGCATTTTAGCTTGCATGCAGGTTGGGCGCTGCCATGAGCTAGTGCACCACATATTTTATTATGAAATACACTTTTTTTGAAAAAAATACAGTTTTTGTCTTACCTGCATAGCAGAGCGAGACAATAGGCGCCGCTTTTCCGACGGCGGCGTCAACATCAAATCTTAACCTAAGGTTAAGCTTTTGAAATGACATCATAACTTAGAAAGTATATGGACCTAGTTCATGAAACTTGGACATAAGGTAAAGCAAGTAATACTGATAGTTCTGTCGAGTTTCAGGTCACATGACCAAGGTCAAAGGTCATCCAGGGTCAATGAATTTAGACCATGTTGGAAGAATTATTTTCAAAATCTTAACCAAAGGTAAAGTTTTTGATATCACATCATAACTTAGAAAATATATGGACCTAGTTCATGAAACTTAGGCATAAGGTTAATCAAATTTACTATGCGTGTACACTTGTGATTTGAGTGGATTCTGTAGGAATTCATGTGAAATCGTATCCAAACTGCCATTTATCGTGTTAAATGGTTGAATTTGTATGAGGCTACTTACTGTGGGAGACTGATTTATGTTTTAAAAATTCTGGGGGCTTACTTACTGTATGAACAAATGCATGATTGATCTGAAAATTTGAGTATTGATGGAGAGCTGAGAGAGCTTAACCCTAAGTACATTTATGAATTTTGGCTAAAAACACTACCGTAAGTAAAGGTGTATTAACCGCACCCGTGTATTAATCGCACCCCCAACTTTGGACTAAGAAAAAAAAAATCTTCTCACATTTACATGCATATTTGAGGTACTAAGAAACAAAAACTAAGTATAAGATTTCAAAGTATCCAAAGAGATTACCGGTATGCGGAAATCTGCTGTTCTTGATCAATTCATCTACAAATGTTAGAAAGAATGAATGGTCCCGATAATATTGGCCACTAACACACTCACCTCACAGTCTGAGTCACAGTGTACACACACACAGCACTGCCATTACATTGCAAACTACGATACAGTACCAGTCATGCCAGTACATCTTATCAAATTATGATATGTGTCTTTCCCAGCGTAGGAGGAAGAAACATTCACATTTCTTGCATCACAACCTCACAATCACTTTCAGAAATTTGATGTCTTAGCATGAATTTTGGATACGGGATTACAGGAAGGTTCAAGAAACAAAGAAATTGACATTTTTCCAGTTGTTTTTTACGGCTTCGTGCCGTCTCTCTCGTGCGTGGTTTACATGGTATCTTATGAAAAGCAAACAGGAAGGAAAAAATACAAGCTGGCGCGAAACGGGACTTTGAATAGCGCCAGCTTAAGTCGCACAATAACCATATTACAACGCAATCTCTAAGCTCACTCAACTCTCGCTCAGCAGTGACAAAATATTACCGAGTGTGCTTGATGTCTCTTTTAACTTAGCCAGGGAACTTCACTACTTTGAATTGAGAATAAAGTCAAAATTAATGTCATGAAGGTGGGTGTGTTTGTTATGGACAATATTTAATTAAGATCGTAATAATCGCTTCCCATTACCCTTGGCTTTTACCCCTCTAAACGACATTGCCTTGGCGGCTACGCCTGGCCACTCGATGTGTTGTGAACTGGCAGACATCGTACTTGGACGGTAGGGGTTACGGCGGGCTGGCTCAGACCCGTCACCGTGTATAAACCGCACCCCCAACTTTTGCTTCTATCCCGCCGAGAAAGAGGTGCGGTTAATACACCGTTACTTACGGTATTTGTATTGGATTTGTACACAAATTCATGTTTTTGAGTAATTTTGGGTCTACATCACATGCACTTACAAAATATTGCGTAATTTCGGAACTGCGTACCCGGGGGTCACAATTTTGGTCTGAAAAGTTGCGCGAGACTTGAAAGTAAAAAGTCCGCGAGTGACGCGGTCAAAAAATTTTGCGCAGCGGATTTATCGCGAAAAATGTCGAGGGTGGGGCTGAATCAGCCCCCCAGTCTTTTTTTGAGTTAAGTGTCTGTCTTTAGTTGATTCTGTCTGTGCATTTTACCAGTAACTGTCTTGCAAGCAAAAGATTGCATGTTCAGGGCTTGCATGTTCTTTGACTTTTGAAATCATGTTTCTTAGCATGTTTCTTAGCAATTCCGTTATGACATGGACTTACAAATTGTAGCATAAATCAGAACCACATACCTGGAAGTTGCGAATCTAAGTCTTAAAAATTTTGCAAGACTAGAAAGCAAAAAACTATGAAATTTTGTGGTATAGTCTTTAAGCATTTGAATAGTTATTGTCAAAAATATTGGCTACATAGATTTAAAAAGTATAGTGTTCACCTTAACAATGCATCATGGCTGTTTCATTAAAGGACAAGTTGATTGAAATAAAAAGAGAAAAATCAAACATGCAAACAATGAAAATTTCATCAAAATCGGATGTAAAATAAGAAACTTACATGTATGGCATTTCTAAGTTTCGCTTAGTTGGAAAAAAAATTGTTAAAAAAAAAAATTGTCTGTGTGCAAATGAGGGGACTGATAACATCATCCACTCACTATATCTTTTGTATTTTGTGATAGAAATATGAAATATTCTGATTTTCTCCTCATGGCAGTATGAAAGAAGTTTTATTTTCCTCTGAATACGTGGAATTACCATTGTTTAAACTTTTTGTGGTTCAGTCAAGTTGGTCCTTTTTGTCAAATTTGTAAAAAATGAAATGTTGTATAATTGAAAAAAAATGAAAGAAATAGTGAGTGAGGGACCTCATCTACTTTCTCATTTGCATGTCACGAGTTGTGCATATAACTTTTTGTGAAAAATAAGCGAAACTTTAAAATGTAATTTCTTATTCTACATCTAATTTTGTTGAAATTTTCAGCATTATTGGATTTTTCAGCATTGTTGGATTTTTCTCTAGTTATTCAAACCAATTTTTTTCTGGGGTGGGCTAACCTTTAACAGTATAGATAGTATACAGCTTTATTGCAAAAAATAATGATTAATTGATTAATCATTTACATCTGTTCCTATAATCTGACTTCAAGCTTGCTCCGACTGATGTGGATATCTTCAAGGCCCACAAGCAGGAGATTATTGATGCAAGGCAGTATGCTAGGAAGATGAGCATGGCTGTTCTTGCTGACAAGGATGACAAAGATGACAAGGAGAAAGAGAAGGAGAAAGATGAACAGGTTTGATTTTTTTTTCTAGTTTCTCTCTGAAACGCTTTAAAAATCAGGATGATGACACTGAAGTGTGTGAGCTGTCTAGGTAAGGTGAAATCTCCATCTTCCATTTTGTTGGTCCTTAAGACCTTCCTGCTCTCAGAGACAAAGTTGCATTGATAACAATCTTCTTGCAGGGAGAGTCAGATATCTTTACTAAGTGTGACTGTAGTACCCCTGATCCCAATACATATATATAACAGTAGATGACTGTATTATCTATACTGTATGATTGAACAGCAAATGCACTGTTTCCATGACACTTGCTCCTAACCTACAAAACTAACTAAAACTTAATCCCTATTTCTATATTATTCTGAACCAAACACTCTTTAAACCTCTACCTTCAGAGATAATTAGACCGGAGCAAATGTCATTGTCACCAAGGCTGTTCTGGTTTGGACTACGTAATGTTAGTATTTTATACAAATTTTTGTTTTGCCTGAATAGTAGAAGCAAGAGTGTGTTTTTTTCAACAAGGCTTCATTTTAATACACAAACATGTTTTAAACGTCATCATGATTAAAAAAGTACAAGCTCCTGTTTCATGCAACTTGGGCATAATAAAAATATCAGTGGTCATTTGGTTTGGATTTCAGGCCAGTAGACTTGGCTTTATTGTTACGTATTAATAAAACTTTATTGCAGGTTAAGATTTTGACTTTCGAAGATAGATTTGTATGAAACTGATTGCGTAATACAGTAAGGTGAATGTACCCATTTCCTTCAGAATTATTATTAAGTTAACTTGTAAAGTGGATGATAAACATACCTTGAAGGAAAATTACTATAGACATGGAAGTTATGATTATGAACTTTCAAAATCTATAGCATGATATCCAGGGGAAAATGGTTCACTGCAAACATCTACTCTTCAGCCATTTATTTATATCTGGTCCCATGCATGCATATCTGTGTATATTGTAGATGTAAGTTTTTGTCAGAATTGAGTCGGTATGTTGTCATTGGATGTTTCCAGTTACTAAAGGCAAATATCATTTACACTGTGCTTTATAAACTACCTCACAATCATTTTTAGACACATTCATTAATAATTCAATATGACTGCCAGAACTTTTATCACCTTCTTTTTCTTGTGTCCTATAGGTTATTGACAACCAAAAGATTGGATTGTGTGAAGCCATGATTCTAATAGGAGATTGGGTACATGCCAAGAAACTATTAGACAAACTGCCTGAGTATGGCACTACGAGTAACCCTACTGTGTCCAAGGCTCTCTGCAACCTCATTGAATCTATACTTCAACCTCTGTACACAAAGTAGGTCCTGCCTTGTATGCTTATATTCTTTATATGTTTTAAAGCCAACCCTCTAGTATACATTAGCTCATATCACAATTATGAATAATGTCTCTATGTGCTTCCAAAGGACTTGAATATTATTACCCCAGCTGTAGCTAGGCAGCTGTAATTACCAAGATTACAGCGCACATGCATTTCAAGGAATAAATTCCTGCCAGGTACCCATTCACCTCACCTGGCTTGAGTGCAGCATAATTTGTAGACAAATTTCTTGCCAAATGAATTTATGCCATGACTGGGATTTGAACCCACGACCCTCTGTTTCAAAGTTCAGAGACTAATCCACTGAGCCACAACACTCCACATCTGTAGTCTTTCAGTTGATTGCAAATATACAAATCGCTCTTTGGTCTGTGTCTTGTATTAATTCATTATGTTGGTTCAGTCCAACTTTGTCTATTACCAGACTGGTCTGAAGATTGTTTCATTAGATTTTTTTATCTGACAGTTACTACTGTCAGTGGCAGTCAGATATATGCCTCTCAGCAAGTTAAAATCAAGGAAAGTTTTCATGTTTGACAACTTGTCAGACAACTTTTGATCAAAGGCTTTTTAGTTCTCACTTCTTTAATTCCACTTTGTTGACAGCAAGTTTGTCTGTTTTATAGTTGGTCTAATGATGTTATATTGTATAAGCTGGAGTTTTATGTGTTTCTCTTGAGCTCATATTACAAAGTCCAACATGGTCAATGTCCTCTTTGCTCTATATGGCCAATGTTACATGTGTAGCTGAAACCCAGAGTGCTAATATAGCAACTTATGTTAATGCTAAAGTCTCAAATCATTGAAAAAATTACCATCTGGGGTCCGAAACACAAAGCTTAGCAGTCATTGTAGAACTTAAATTTTTTTTTTTAATTGATTGCTTGACTTTAATGCACGATTCTATTGTAAAAAATCAAGCACACGATTCATCAGTAACCTTTGTGTTACAGGATCCAGGTCTAATTACAAGCTTTATTTGATTTTGAATGAAGAAATGACTAGACAGAAAGAAAACTTGACCAAATTGATAGTAGTAAAAAAAAACAAACTAATGTAATTTGGCAATGTGACAAGTAAACTTACAATTCAATCAATCAAAATGATTGTTATGATCTATTGTGTGTTGAAGGAGTTGTCAACCACAGGGAGCAAAAGGGCATCATATACCTTCACCTCCGAAGAATGGCACCTTGCCGGCTGTTCAGAACCTAGGAGACATCAAAGGAGTCCTTGAGATGTGTCGCTATCTTGGACCATATGCATCATTACAACCTATCCTCATCTGGAAACTTGTCAGGCTAGGCAAAGCACTACTTGCTCAGGTAGTTTTCTTAAATACCTTTCATTACACTTTAACATACCAGTAATTTTGTTTGTTCAAAAGGAGCATAATTCCAATTGACTCTGGTTAGCTTGCTGGTTGCTCTGAGCAGAGAGGTGCAGTGTTTTCTATTATATCGTATTTTATTTATTAGCTAATGATTATCAATTCTTTTAGAAATCTTGATTGTGAGATTAGTTTATATGCATAGAGGTGGATAAAAGTAAAGCTTGAGCATTAAGTCATAATAGCCTGAAAGCAACTGCGCTGTGCCAGCCATGTAAACTGGCCGCCATTACCGAACCGGGCAATTGTACCTGCTCGATGACATATACACAGCTAGTAGTCATTTTTAAATTTTATTATTTCCCAATTCTTTAGAATATGATTGTGTTTGTTCCATTGCCCCTATTTTGAGGGTGCTAAACACAAATATGAATGTTACAAAATGATGTCTTTGGTTCTTGCCATGGCAACAGTTTAATTTCTCAAAAATAATATTCCTTTATGATGGTACATAAACATGATATTATAAATGCTCCAATCTTAAAGTCTTAAGCTTCCAATGTAATGAATAATAAAACTTCCAGATATTTGAAGTCAGCACAATAGTTGATATTGGACCATTGCCATGGTCACAGCTTTAACCTAGAAAAATTAAAAGGATGGGGGGGGGGGCATCTGATCTCAGCCACCCTTTGGGGGCAATTGAAATTCGTCTTGCACATTCTTTACCACATGAACTACAAGCCAGTATGAAAAAAAAATCTGGAAATATTATATTACATTTTATACTACTTTTTATTCATTATAAATGAAATATGCAAATCTACTCATGAAAAACATTATTTAACACTCAATTTCGCTTCAAATTTTCTTTTTTTCAGATGTCATCTTTGTAATATAATTCAAATGTTTCCTCAAATAAAATTTGTGAAAGCCAATTTTATTTCCCCATCTATTTTGTTTTTTAAATTTATATTTTTCTTTGTTTTTTGTTAACTTTTGTTTTACATTGTTTTATTCAATGGATATCTTTACATACCATATAGCAATGTAATGGAACCCTAAATTGATTAAGCTAGCCAACTAGAATGAAAAATAATCACCCTTTTATCAATTTCATCTGCCATTGACTTTGTACAGAAAGTATAAAAATTAGCCATTTTTGGCATAACATTGTCTCTTAAAAAGTCCTATAGTGCAGCGATGTTGTACCTGTATGTCGCAAATTTGGTCTCAAAAGTTGCTGGAAACTTAAAAGAAAAAAGTCATAAAATTGAGGGGACCATCATGCTTCAACCCCCTCCCCAACATCCTTATAGGGTTAATCCACCTCTATGGTTATATGCCAACTTTGTTTTCCATATCAAAGAAAATTTCATTCAAGTGACCACTGAATTGCGGAATTCCCACTGGCTTTGTACATGTAGCACTATAGGTATTAGTCTGCTGCAGGCTATGATGGAGTTAGTGCATTTTGGGTTTTCCTTATTAGTTAGCCTATCTTTCTTTATATGATCTGTTTAGTTATATCCTTTTTTAGCTCATCCGGCCCGAAGGGCAAGATGAGCTTATGCCGTGGCGTGGCGTCCGTCGTCTGTCGTCGGTCCACAATTTCAAAATGCTACTACTTCGCCATTTCAAGTCCGATTTCAATTCTGTTTGCTTTATTTGATAGCACTAGGTGGGGCGTTCAAAACTTAAGTTCTACACAGAATTTTGAAATTCATTAAATATGTTAATTTATGCACATTTTTCAAAATTCACAAAAAATGCTACTTCTTTATTTGTTGACCGATTTTGATCTTTTTGCTTCCATCTGGTAGAGCTTCATGAGGTTCACCAAACTTCTACACAAAATTTTGAAATTTTGACCAGAACAATTTTTATGCTAATTTATGCGAAATTAATTTATGCATATTTTTAAAAATTCACATAAAATGCTTTTTCATTTGTTGACCGATTTTGATTTTTTTCTTCCATCTGGTAGAGCTTCATGAGGTTCTCCAATCTTGTACACAGAATTTTGAAATTTTGACTAGAACAATTTTTATAATAATAATAATGATACATAAGATTCATATAGCGCACTTTCCATCTTGATTAGATGCTCAAGGCGCTTCAGAGCAGAACAAAAACTATTTACATATACATGTAATACGTGTCTGAACAACACTTTTATACAGGTAAGTTTTCAGGTTGCCCTTGAAGGTGGTCGCTGAAGTCTGGGTTTTCAAACTGTGTGGGAGAGAATTCCACAGGCTAGGTCCTGCATGAATTTTGAAAATTTTCAGTAGAAAATTATTTATGCTAATTTATGCAAAATGTATTCATAAATCACAGAAAATTCCTCTTTATTTCTTGACAGATTTTGATTTTTTTTCTTCCATTTGGTAGAGCTGCATGAGGTTCACCAAACTTGTACACAAAATTTTGAAATTTTGTCTGGAAAATTATTTATTCTAATTTATGCAAAATTTATTCATAAATCACAAAATGTTTTTTCTTCATTTGTTGATCAATTTCAGTTTTTTGTTTGCTTTATATGATAGCTCGAGGTGGTGATACAAAATTTAAACATAGAATTTTGAAACTCATTGAATCTGCTATTTATTCATATATTTTCAAAACTCACAAAAAATGCTTACTTATTTGTTGATTGATTTAGGTTATTTTTGTTCCATCTGAGAGCTACATTAGGTTCACCAAGGTTCTACACAGAGTTAAGAAATTTTGACTAGATAATAATTAATACTTAATTCATATGAAATTTATTCATAGATCACAAAAAATGATTCTTTTGTCATTTCTTCATCAATTTCAATTCTATATCCTCAATTCATGTCACCAATACAATTCACTACAGTGACAACTGGGCTGAAATTAGAATTGTGTTAAATTGTTTTGCGAGATGCCGGATGAGCTCCACATCATTGATGTGCTAGTTATTTGTTTATTCCTCTGTTTCTTCTGTGTTTGTAGAGAGCCTCAATGACAGAGGAAAAGAAAGAAGATTTGGTGAGTCGGACTGAGTTTGTAATCCTACACCTCATTCATACAACTTTGTCATTGTCATTGTTTTATATCGGGAGCCTGAATTGAAGACTTGAAAGGGAGGATGAATCTGTTTTTTTAGAGAGATTTGTTCAATATATTGCATCACAATTGACTTTAGAAGAAGGGTGTGATATTGTTTGAAATATTCTGTTTGTTTTTTTTTAGAAAAGTAAAACTATACAGCCTGCCTTATTAAACAGGGCATACTTCCAGGTTTGCATAATTTGCAATATTAACCTGTGACACCCTGACTTATTGATAAAGGCGCTATGATTAAGAAAATGATTCAAAAGTTTTGCAAAGTTTATTGTTAGATGTATTTTTTTTACATTGGACATTAAACCATATCTAGGCCGGGGTATTTTGTGAGTTCATATGGCCAGGGGAGAGAGGACTCCTAGGCCCCTTGAGATCTCGGCCGAAAATTGGCACGCAGGTTTTCTTGGACATTATCTGCAAAATTGTATCATAAGTTATTTCCTGCAAATCACTATTAAGCAATTATGCTAACTTATGCATAATTAGTATGCAAAATCATACTTTTTCCTTTAACTCCCTAAATAAAGCGCTAAATGTTCTATTTTTTTGATAGAGAAACTCTTTGTGTTGTTCTAACAAATGTACATGAAAAAAAAGCAATATCAGATTAATTTCTAATGTATTATTTTTTCCAATTTCTTATGAATTTCACTGTTTTTTTTTTTACCTTTTTGTTTTTTTATTGTTTTTTCAATGAACTTTGTTTGGGACTCATTTGAGATCATAAACAGAATACCAGCAACACTAAAAATAATTTAACATTAATGATTTTTGGTTAAAAATGCAATTAGCATTGACATTGTTTCTCATATGAATATAGTTTTGCTAGCAGATGTGTCAATGATTTTTTGTACATTCATGAATTTCAAGGTTCAAATAATGATATGGACTGTCTACTTTTGAAAACGACATTAACCTGGTTCGAATCATATTGCCCTGTCTTCAACTCCGGGCAATACATTTAACATTGTTTCTCCTATTGTTGTTTATCATTATAGAATTCTGTCTTTCATGAGATGCTATCGGTGATTGAGCAAGTGATATTACCCTCTATCAGCATGATGCCATGTAATGCTTGTCTCTCTGAAGAGGTCTGGTCTCTAATGAAGATGTTGCCGTATCATAGAAGGTAAAGATACACACAAAGTTTGCTCTTGAGTGAATTTGTATTGAGTGCACACCATATGCCCTTGCAGTTACATTTGACCTGTGCAAGGCATTTGACCCTCATCATTTACCATTTGGAGTACCTCAGCGCTTCATACCTTCTGGGCAATGAGTCTTATCGATCTTATCCATGTATTTGTGCATCCTTGGTTTCAATGGTCAACAGCACATGATATTATGCATCTTCTTGGTTTGAGACGAGCCAAAATACTCAGAGCAGAATTTTTGTTTCACAAAGGGCAGCACTTGCCTTCTTCTCTATTGTCACTACTCCCAACATTTGGTGCATTAAGAAAAGTCATACTAGGTGGAGTGCAACGCGACATGTATACAGTTGTTGCTGAATCCTTGTCCTAACCACTTTGTTTTCTCAACCCAATATGTACAGATACTGCTTGTATGCGCGATGGATAAATCATTGCTATGGTATCCATCCCCCAATGATTCGGATCAAAGCTAATACTACAGACAGGGCCAAGTACATCATGAAGAGATTAACCAAGGAAAATGTCAAGCCTTCTGGAAGACAGCTTGGGAAACTAAGCCATTCCAATCCCGGGGTACTCTTCTCTTATGTAAGTACAAATATATGTCAGTTTGGTTGGTGTAAATGATCTTGATGTAAAATGTTCAAGGCAGAAATTAGTTATAGCAATCACAATATGAAAGGGAAATGCTTTAAGTAAAAAAAAGTAAATTTGACAAGAATGAATTTCTCAAATCCTAGGTATAATAATTTGCGATAATAATAACAATTAAGTGATGGTGTTGATAATGAAGGATGCTGCTGATAATGGTGAGGATGATAAGATTGGAGATGATGATGAGAGAGTTGATGATGGTAATGGTGGTGGTGATAATGGTGACAATGGTGAATTGGGGGGGGGGGCAATAAATGATGACAATTGGGGTTCAATAAATGGGGGTTCATATTTTAATGATGATGACAGCAACAATGAAGATAATTATGGTGATAATGATTTTGAAAAGTATTGATAGGAGTTCTAAAGTAGTTTAAATGCATGGAATGATGTTGCCTACTACATATGCATCCATTTTTTGTTTATATTTCTCTTTGTTTCTCATTTCACTTGACCAGGTATTATCTCAGATTCAGATGTATGATAATCTAATTGCTCCTGTGGTGGATTCTCTGAAATACCTTACATCACTGTCATATGATATACTAGCTTGTATCCTTGTTATTATCAGTAAACCCCAATTGTGTCCTAGAACTATCAGTTACTATTCCATGAAAGTCATATATGATTGTTATTTTTATTAAGTACAGGCAGTTACACTGTATGTGATTACAATTTCAGATCACTGAGTGAAGGACAATGGTCATCTAAAATGAATTTTAATTTGATAAAAATAGAAGTTTTGTTCATCATTTCAAAAGTGCTTTATCAAATGTTTACATGATGGTAATGGATTTGTCTATCTCAAATGCCATTTTAGGTCAGTGAATTATTCTAAGTTTTAAAATGTATTTTTTTTCAAGGAGTTTCTGCATTTTATTCATAAATCAATGATGAATTAACATGTTCACCTAATACCAAACATATATTACAGTTGAATACAATTCAAATGTGACAATTGAAGAGATATATTGTAAATAATACAGAAAAGACTGATAATTAAATCATACATAAGCATGTGATATAGTGAGTTCGATAAAATACGGGGTCAGCTACTATAAGTACAGAGGTGCTTGAAGCAATATCAATTTTTCTGATTCATGCTCATATTCCCTGAAGTCTGAAATAGCAGTAACCAGTACAGGGCAAGTCCAAGAATTCGCGCGCGTTACGTATGGGACATTTCAGAGGCTTCAATGACCTGAAAAATAGTGTTATTTGACTTTGATTAGATTGAATACCCTCATGATGGTAGACATCTAGGAGAAGAATAATCATGGAAAAAATGGTGGCACATGACCTCGACCTTGACCTTTTAGAGAGAAAAGATGGGCCGTTACGTATGGGACGCAGAAAAAAGACTATTTTTAAAACAATTTTTTCAAGTTGAGAATTCTCTGAAAGTATTTCATTTGACAACTTGTAACTTAGTGTGATAGAAGTCACAATACTCTAGTATATCTAAGGCAAGTTTCATGTCATAAGCCAAATCCCTCTAATTACAGACTCTAATTAAACAAATTAATGACATGTTACGTATGGGACAGTTACGTATGGGACATTTTGTCCCCATAGAGAACGTACACAATTTCCCCCATAATTCAACAAATTGAAATAATTTAAAATATGGAAATAACAAAAGAGTTTCTATCTTTTAAAATGTTCTATTGAGACATATTTGATATGACTGAAAAGGAAATTAGCCATTTCAACATTTTTTTCCCTTGTTTTTCATGGTTTAATGAATTTCTTATGTATTTCTATTGTTTTTTATTTTATTCATATTTTTCCATTTTCACAATTTTTTCACTTCAATTGTTTTCATTAATCAGTATTCATAACAAATCAGTCTTTAAAAACTAAAGAAAAGGTAAATAATCACTTTTTTAGAGCACTCTTGAATTTTTTCTCCATTCACTTTGTACACAAATCTCCCCATTGACATTGTGTGTAAATGTCCCATACGTAACATGTTGTCCCATACGTAACAATTTTTTAATTAACTTTTAATTAAAAAGTAAACTCTATTTTTGAAACTTTTTTGGGTATAACATTTTCATACTTTATAAATTAGAACTTCCCAGAGATGCAACAATGCAAGTATTGTATTATGAGAAATAACTTAAAAAAACATCCTCAAAATGTTACGTATGGGACATTCCATCCTTGGACAAGACCTAATTTGCATAATTAATTAGATGACATCACATTTTTCCCCCAAAAGTAATAAGATGTTAGGGGGTCCATGTCCCACCTATGACTAAATCTCACAAGTTTTGTTTTTATTTTCTATGAGTTTTTATAATTGTCCCATACGTAACGCCCATTTTACCAATTATGCAAATTAGGTGCCCCTAATTAGCATAAACATGCATATTATCAGATTTTTCTTAATTAAATTTTAAAATTTAACATTTGGGCTTTCTTACCCCACCAAAGATAACTTCTTAAATTAAAGATGAAATTTTGCCTTCTAGGGTGACCTTTTCTTGGACTTGCCCTACATTAGTTGTACTTGGACATATGTGACCAGGCACCACAAAAAAGTCACCAGAAATAAATATAAAGCCCTTCTGAAAGAGGAGAATTTAAGCTTCATAATGATATAGAACTAATGCACAAGGATTGATCCTAACACACACGAGTGAGACCCACACAAGTAAGAGGAGAATTTTCGCTACTGTGGGACACTCCTTTTGAGAAAAGAGGGATTAGATATTACTATAGAAATTACTAGTCTATTGAAGAATACTTACTCTTCTGCTATTGTGTATTGTCAAAAAAAGGAAGATTAAATGTGGATAGAAGAAATTATCAGCTTGTCCCCAATTTTCGCACACTAATTAGGTTCATCCTGGCCATTATTTTGAACAAGTATTGATAGAATTTCTGTGCATTTCTTAGTTTCAATTTACTCCATCTTCCTTCCCTATTTGTGTATTTAATTTGTGATTTATTGTTTTTTTTGTAAAGAAGTGTCACATATATGTGACATATTATTTGGAGAATAAAGATGATATATATTAATGTTAGAAGTTATTAAATCTATAGGAGTTCAAAGACAGATAAATATTCAGGTTTTTGTGGAAATAAATCATGATAATAATTAACTCAAAAGGACAAAAATAGGTCTTATAAAAACACTCAATAATTACACTTTAGGTTTGATTGGTACATACAAATTTTTACAGTGAACAAGGGAGAGTATACTCTTTCAGAAAACACCGAAATCTGAAATTTGAACATTCTGACCAAAATGCTATTTATATTGGCTCCATTTGAAATCACACAGTGCAACTTTTTGTGGTGCTGGGTCACATATAGGGTAGGATTACATTTCAGGCTTTGAGTGCTTAGTAGCTGTAGAGCAAGACCAGTGTGGGCACATTTCGGCATTCAGCAAGTAAAAGGTTAATATTGCTGATTGATAATTTTGGAAAGATTGTTTTTTCATTTTATTACTGGTTTCATGTTTGGTATCACGTTTTGCTATTGATATGCCATATTGCCCTTTTTCTTGTCAGTTTGATCGCTTTATAAAATCACAAATGAAAAACTAGCAGGGCCACCAGACTTTCCCTGGCCAAAGAGAAACCAGTCTCAGTGCATCCACAGCCATGGCTTTGATGACATTGGAGTAACTTTAGACCTGGGGGACGTTGTATATATCTGTTTGTAAGTTAAGAGTGACTTCAAGAACAACTGGTGATCCTTTCTTACACTGTAAATAATCACCAATGAACATCTAATGGTGACTGTCAATTACCACAAGAAAGGATCACCAGTTGTTCTCAGGCACTCTTTTTAATGTACGAACAGCTTTATGAAACATCCACCATTACTTTTTCTATTCTGATGGTACATGTAAGTCTAAAACGAATATTTATATTTCAATGTTGCAAACTGAATAGTGATGTTGTATTGAATTGAACTGAAAGTTGTACCAGATATGTCCAAGGAAAAAGAGAGGCTGATCCTCCAGCCATTGAAAGCTGTTTTCTAGGTGTCTTTGAATCAATTCAAAATCTGAAATTCAGTGTTCAGAAAGAAAGGTAATTTTTTTTAAGAAGATGTATCAGTGATGTGAAGACAACAATTCTGCTATATTGTGTAATAATGGCAAGGTGTTAAGGAATATACCCCAGTTTAATGATTTAATTTGTGTTTATGGTAAATTTTATTGCTTTATGATTATGATTCCTTAAGTTTGATTTTGTATCAGATTGTGTGATAGAAGCTCTAGCAAACCCAGAGAAGGAACGCATGAAACATGATGAGACCAGTCTTTCACTTTGGATGCAAAGTAAGTTGTAAAAGATGTTACAAGAAACTTACAATCAATTGCAAGCATCAACTAATTGCTATTTGATAATTTTGAAATGTAGCAAATCAAATTTAACTTTTTATAGCAATAGCTGAGTAACAATCATTTGGAAGGAAAAGAATAAAAAGAGTAGTAGTAGTAGAAGTAGTAGTGGTAGTAGTAGTAGTAGTAGTAGTAGTAGTAGTAGTAGTAGTAGAAAGAGTAATAGTAAGATTAGTATTAGTATAAGTAGTAGTAGAAATATCAGTAGTAGTAGTAGAAGTAGTAAGAGTAGTAGTAATAGTAGTAGTAGAAGTAGTAGTAGTTGTAGTAGCATTAGCAGTAGTACATGTAGTAGTAGTAGTAGTATTAGGTGGTAGGAATAGTTGTCGTAGTAGTAGTATTAATAGTAGTAGTATTAGTAGTAGTAGAAAATTGGTTTAGGAGTGGTAAATCAAAAGTATTTGGTGGTGCCAATAGTTGAAATGATGACAATAATTCTACAAAACAACCAATTGACTTTTCTCCAACTGTATTTGTGAATTGTTTTGTTGGTTATTGAAAAGATATGTGTTTTATTCCTGTTACTTAGGTTTGGCATCATTTTGTGGGGCCATGTTTCGCAAATACAACATTGAGTTGACAGGACTACTCCAATTTGTTGCAAATCAGCTCAAAGTTGGCAAAAGGTACTGAAACAGTTTTTTTTTGTAAAGCTATATTTTTTCAGCAGATTGAGTTGTAATAAGATTTTGTCTATAACTCATATTTCAAGATTTGTGATATTTTACAAAGCTGTTATACAAGCTATACTTGTTAAACTGCATTTGAAAAAATTTCAAGTGGTGATATGGAACCTAAAAATGATTGGCTGAAAGCGATCACATGACTAGTCATTTACTTTAGATAATAGAAACATTAATTAATGACTGGTATTGACTAGACCCCGCTGAAAAACAGCCTTATTTTTCACTGAGAGGCTCTTCAGGTCATATGTGGAGGAAAAAAAATGATAAAAGAGGATCTTTTTTTTATCATCTGAAAGAAGTAGAATTGATGATTGAAGATCGCCCTCCTTGAAATAGATACCTTAATATTGATATCACAATGTATCGAGTCTTCATTAGCAAACAGTTACTATATCACTAGCTTGATTTTGCCTTTTCATGTTGTATAGTTTCGTCTTCAAATCGCAGCCATCCATAGCTAAGAGCCATCCAATAACTAAAGAGCAATTTTTTTTTTCCAGATTAGGCAATTTATCTGTAGTCATTTTGCACCCAATCTGAAGAAATTTCTGAGGTCCCAGGAGAATAATCTTAGGCAGGCTCACCCGTATATTCTTTGTTGTTCTCTTTTTGAAAATACAGTTTTGATCTTTTGATCTTGAGAGAAGTGGTGTTGAAAATGGCTGGAATTGAGGTAACAGAAGAGATGACCGCTGACCAGTTAGAAGCACTGGCTGGAGGAGAGCTTCTCAGAGCCGAGGTGGGTTAGAAATGATTTGATTCAATTTGGATGTTATAGGATAAACTAGTGCTAATCCAAAACGTGTACTGCCAACAGTTTGACCTTGTTTAGAAAAAAAAACTTTCCAAAAAGTTGTTGAAAATTTCACATATCTTTACATCTGTGAAATGCCCATCTGTTGTCCATGTTACCTTGAATCATTACGATTTAGTTGGAAGCTGCCAAGAACATGAGGAATGTTTCCTTTTTTTTCTTGACTAAAATATCAATTTATATAAGATACACTCAGATAACATTATACCACTCCCATCAATTTCTGCATATGGGATCTGATCTGCCCTTTTCTGGCACAGTAAACAAAAATCTGTAAATCTTGTAGGCATTAATACATTTTTTTGCGATGGATAATCCAAGAGTGAAATAGAGAATCTCAGATTTTTATTGTATGTATAGTTTTGGGCACCTTTCAAGACTTGAAATGGAATTATGGGAAGAGCATAATTGACTTGCCCCAGAGAAATTAATAGTATTAGCAGAGCCCATGGAATTCCACAGGTGCCTCCTGTGAGGAAGCCGTACCAAACTGAATTAATGGGTTTATTACATGATTAGGGAGGGTCCTTATACCAATGCCAAACAAAGTTTGAAGTAGGAATATAGGAATCAGTGTACGGGCGGTTTGTCGGTCTGTTGCAAATCTTGCACATCAAACTTTCTTCATCAGTTTTTAACCAATTCTCATGAAACATGGCACACATTGTGGTGTTGGGGCAAAGATGTGCAAGACATATTTTTCGTATGTGTCTAAAACTGTGTTGCCATGGTAACCGGATATTATGGCAAAAATAATCTTGCATCTTAGCCACTTCCTCAGTTTTTAAGCAATGAAATTTGGTGCATACATTGGTCTTGAGGGAAAAATCTGCAAGACACATGTTTTGTATGTGTTGGAAATTTTGTTGCAATGGTAACAATATACATGTATATGTGTCAAAAAATTAAGCAAAAATACAGTGCGTATCAAAAAAAAGTTTACACTTTGAAAAAGCCCTGGGAATTAAAAAATTTACAACATGCAGGTAATTTTTTCACATGTAATCTTGGGTTTGGGTCTCATCTATCCAATGAAAGTAAAATTTTTGACAGAATGTTACACTTGAGTGAGCACTGTCCATTTCTGTAAAGCTCGCAGAAATCTGTTTGCGCAGAAATGCTCGTTTTCATGCTGTGTCAAGGGAAAGGACGAAATCAAACTTACACTACGAAAGATTTATCACATATTTCCCTTGCACTTTTAGTCAATTGGAATAAAACGGATAAATTCAAGCATTTTGTAACAATTTTGCCACCCAAATTGAATTTTCAACACTTAATATGCACAACCTTTACCCTATTTGTGCCAGCTGGATCTGAGGACATAACTGAATCTGAACAAAAGTTTATATCAGACATCTCCAGCATTTTTCACTAACTTTTTATCATTGAAAGTTGGTTTACATTTCATTTCTCATTTAATACTTGTTTCTCCACACTTTTCCCAAGCTTAGCAATGATTAACAAATGAAAATCAAGCTTAAGCCATTCCATGCAAATCACAGGCAGCTCAGTGTAAAGCAAATATCGTCGCGATGGCCTCGGTGTGTGGGGGAGTGGGGTGGGGCAAAATGCACTCTTCGAAGTGTTTTGGGCAAGGAAACAAGTCAAACAATGTAGAAGATATCTTCAAATCAATTTTACCAGCTAAATTCCATATGTTCTTCATGATTAAGGTCTACTTTTATTCGCATAACTATTTCAAATTTCTGCGCAAATCAATTTTCACTAACTTTTCAAAAGTAAGTGCTGCTCACTCAAGTGGAAATATTTTTCGACAGTTATATCGTCATTTGCTTTAATGGACCTGTACCAATGTTAAAATGTGGAACAATCTTCAGGATATTACAAATGTATAGTTTTACAGGATTTTTTCAATGTGTAAATTTTTTTTTGATACGCACTGTATATGTGTGTGTCACAAATCATGTTGCAATGGTAACAACACATTATGTGATGAAAATTCTGTAAAAAAATTGCGGTTTGTACTTCTTCATCAGTTTTCAACCAATTCTCATGAAATTTGCCTCACTCAGTAGTTTTGAGGTGAAGATGTTCCAGACACATGTTTTATCTGTGTTGGAAATTTGGTTGCAATGGTAACAAAATATTATGTGTCAAAAAATTAAGCAGAAATCTTGGGGGTTGAACTACTTCATCTGTTTTTAACCAAGTGTCATATCTAGCCAGGCATTGGTCTTGGGGTAATACAAGGGAAGACATACCTTTTTCATGTGTTGCCATGGTAACGGTGTACGGCGGGGGTATTTTAGATATTTAAGCTTCTGCAAGGCTAATACAATGTCGCTACATTTTCAATCATTGAAAATGCAATTTTGAAATGTTTTGAAAGAAATGTTATATAATCATAACCTGTCACAACCTTCAAATTTATTTTAATTTTCTTTGAAATGAACTCTTGGATTTGCCTGAATGGGTCATCGCTGTAATAAGTATTATTTGTTTTTTTGTAATTGTCTCTTCGACTACCTGTTCCTCAGGGAGGTTACTTTACCCAGGTGCGTAACACAAAGCGATCATCACAGCGTCTAAAGGAAGCTTTGCTGGAAGATGACCTGGCTGTTAGTATGTGTATGTTAATGGCCCAAGAGAAGTACAGGGTTGTCTATAAACATGAACAAGGAACTCATCTCAAACTTGTTGGAATGTTGTATGATCAGGTAAGATTGGTTACTGTGAATATATTTTATTTACTTGCTTCATATTCTTACCCCAAGGCTTACAGAGAACAACCCTCAATGGATTGGGCTATTTGGGATGTATTGAGGATAGGGGCATGATGCTCCATTCTGATCTTGGTTGCTATTCGCACGATTGTGCCGAAATTTGGTGTGCACATTCTTTACCACATAAACTACAAGCAAGTATGAAAAAATTCTGAATGCTTGGTCTCAAAAGTTGCATCAGACTTCAAAGAAAAAGTCATTAAATTTTAATTAAATATCTTTTTTCGTTTCGGAAATATCGTGCGAAGTGTTGGGGGGGGGTCCAATCCTTTCAGGGTTAAATAACACAGTCGAAAGGGGAATGAAACCTTTGGAACAAGTAGGCGTGTGTCAAAACAGAAAAATCAAAGAATAAGAACGAAGAAAGTTTGAGAAAAATCAAACAAATAATGAGAAAGTTATGAGCATTTGAATATTGGCAATGTGACAAGGATGTGTGATGTCACATGTGAACAACTTCCCCTTTGATGGACTATAAAATACCCTCAAAATGTCTCTTTTTGCTGTTTCTTATTGTGATACAAACTCTGTATCCATGATGTATCCTTTAAAAATCTGTATTACATGCCCTCCTCTGGAAAGAACACATGATCTACCGATAGATGTGATAAAAGAGGCAATTTAAGTGAAATATATACTAAAGTAATGGGAAAAGTTGTTCACAAGTGACATCACACATCTTTGTCGTATTGTCAATTGGAGGATCCCCATAGCATTCGTGATCGCAATATTCAAATGCTCATAACTTTCTCATTATTTGTCCGATTTTATGTCAAACTTTTGTTGATCTGTTTTTTTATTTTTCTGTTTTCTCCCATGCTTGTTTTAGATGATTTTATATCACTCTCTTTCCTTCATTGCTAAATGATTACAAGGAATGCATATTTCTTATTGTTTTAGTAAAAGGTGCAAATGGGAATAGTAATTGTATGTTGTCATTGTTTTTCATGTTATTGCATGTGTAATCGCTGCAATTAACTTCATGTATATTAAGTATCTCTTTTTTTTCTTTCATCATCTCCTTTTATCCATGTGGAGCATGATATGAGGGGAATTATTTGAACAGTTTTTTTTGTGCTCTAAACGAAAGTGATTTTAACAGTGTATGATTATAGTGAATATTTTTGGAATAAAGTGTGATGGCCCTTTTATGTTTTGGTGTGCCCTTGTTTCCTGCAGTGCCAAGATACTCTTGTACAGCTAGGTGGGTTCTTATCCAACCTACTGAGTATAGAAGACTATTCCAAGCACTTCCCTGATCTAGTCAACATGGTCACCAACTATCATATCACTCCTGAGAGTGCCTTCTTTCTCTACAGACCAATGTGTACCAACAATATACAGGTGAGTAGTCGTGGATTCCATGGAATTCTTGTATATCTCACACAGTCCAGGAGTATGTTAGAGGGGTTCCATGAGATTGGTCCGCTCTGAATTCCAAACACTAATCAAATGACCAACTTCAACCCCAACCCTAGGTGTAACACTATACCCTAAACCCAACTGAAAACCCTATTGCAGCCCTAACCCTGCATCCTAGGAATAGGATTAATCCTAATAAGACGGGGATGGGGAGGGGCCTGATGTAGCCGACAAAATTTTCGACACTCTTGCCAATTTTTGTCATGATCGGGTGATCCACAAGATCATTAAAGATGAATTAAACTGGCTGAATCAGCCCCACTCCCCCCTCCCTCCATCTTCTTAGGCATCAAAATGTCCCAGTCTATTAAGGATTAAGAGTACCAGTATGTAAGATAATACTGTACCACAAGAGATTGCTTCAAGGTAACCAGTATATACCCTAGGGAGGGTTAAAGGTACTAGTGTGTAACCACATTGAGTAGAGCTAGGGAGGGGTCAAGGATACTATTGTATACCTGTTGGTTGGCACCAATAGAGGGACGAAATCTAGGGTGCCAGAGAGCAAACCAGGGAGGGATTGAAGATTATTGCTGTGTATCCATGCAGTGTGTACTCATAGTCAACACTTGGGAGGGAGTCAAGTGTTCCAGTGTATACCATAAGAAGCCATGTACATGTATACCACCAAAGTGTAGCTGTACTTTTGTGTGTAGAAGTTATTTCATTCAGCTTATACAGCTCAAAGATCGGTATGCATAAACAAATTTGATAGATTCTGCAAATAATAAGACTCTTACAATTTCTTGATTTTGCTTTATCTTCTTAAATAGTCAAAGGTAGATGAATTACGGCGACTGGAAAAGAGCAGTAAAACACCAAGTAACCGCACCCAACGATACGTCCAGGCATCCCAAGCTGTTATGTCTCCATTGACTGAGGGAATAAATTCCTTCCATCCTCTCAAAGTCTGGGATGATATCAGGCAAGTCTTGAAATTATTTGATATTTATCCACAAGCAGTCGAACTGTGGACGTAAGACCCATTCTAATTCATGAAGTCCTTTCCATAGCCAGCAGCCTAGCCTTGTGACATAATCAAATTGAACTATTGAAGCTATAAATTACCACATGAACAAATGTATTATTATTGCTTGGCAAGGAACCTCTTGACAAAATGCCATGCTTGTTTGGCATATTAGTGATCAGTAACTTGTTTTCTGCCCAAATCAGTTCCCACATATTTTTGTTTATCTGTGCAAATCATAGGAAAGAGGTCGGAGATTCTTGTGAAATGGAGTTTTTATTTTCATTTCTACAACTGTAATTATTAATATTTCAATTGATATAATTGCTCACAGTAATCACATTCAAGTAGGGCCTCTGTGCAAGTCAAGATTGGTTGGACATATCTTATTAACTTGTGTGATTTGTTAAATGTTTATTGAAATTATGTGTGCATTTGCTTTGTGTAGAGATGTGGATTGAGGGGCAATGAGAGAATGTAATTTGATTATGTACCCATTAAATTTTTTAATTAAAATCCTTTTGTCCACATTTCTTTACAGCCCACAGTTCTATGCTAGCTTCTGGACTCTGTCCATGTATGACCTTCATGTTCCGAGCCCAAGCTATGACAAAGAAATCAATAAGATCAAGGTTACCATGGCAAATGTTGACGACAACAAAGAATTGGTGAGAATCCATAACTTCTGTGTGACTGAAATCGATTTCAAACTTGTTTAGGTTTAGTGAAAAACGGGTTAACATTCGAATTGTGTGTTGATGTGTACCAGGTCATCTGCATGTAAGCATGTAATTGCCTTGGTAGGGGATGATACCAGGTAGTCCTTTTGTCATGACCGCCCAATATAAGATAGATAAATGAATTTTTATATATATATATATACATTTAAAAATCGGAAAATGATAATAGATAGTAATGATGATAATGACTATAATGATAATAATAATGATAATTATGATATATAATTGTATAAATGAATTAATAAATAAATACTGAAAAGAGTAAGTAAAACAAAATGAATGAATACAGTTAATTAATGCTGGAAATAATTGAACGAATAAATAGTGTAATTTTCTATATCAATACATGAATTGTACAAGACCTTCTTCTTCACAGGTCCTTACTCATGTCATGTCCTGTTATTATGACTAATCACATAAATCAAATATGTGGATTAATACAGAATAATCATGATTTATTTAGGGGACTAGTTTTAGAAAAAAGGAGAAAAATCCAAAAAGCAAAACACTGAAAATTTCATTCAAAGGAGTAAAATAAGAAAGTTATGACATTTTAAACTTTCGCTTAAAGGGGAAGTTCACCCTGAAGAAAACTTTGTTGTAAAAATAGCAGAAAAAATAGTAAAAAATATTGGTGAAGGTTTGAGGAAAATCCATCAAAGAGTAAGAAAGTTATTAGAGTTCAAAGTTTTGGATTTGTGACGTCATAAACGAGCAGCTGCCCCATGTGTTATGTAATATAAAATGCATGAATTTCAAATTTTGTATGGTTCCTGATGACTTAATTTTGTTATCTATTCATGATCGGGTGTGAAATGATTTGTCTATTGATATACAAAAGGTACAGTGAAAACCATTTTCCATTTTCTGAGAAAATGACATTTCATTGTTTTTTTACCATTCGCTATGTAGGATTGCTGCTCGCATATGACGTCAAAAATCAAATAATTGAAATTCTAATAACTTTTTAATTACTTGATGAATTTTTCTCAAACCTTCGGCAATATTTTTTATTATTTTTTCTGCTATTTTTACAATAAACTCTTTGTCAGGGTGAACTTCCCCTTTAAATTTCAGAAAACAGTTATATGCACATCCTGGTCGGTATGCAAATTGGAAGACTGATGACGTCACCCACTCACTATTTATTTGTACAACAGTTTATGATTAAGTTAATTTGATCCTTATTGTCAAATCTGTAAAAATGAAAATATTGTATTATTTAAACAATAAAAAACAAAAGAAATAGTGAGTGATGGACATCCTCGACTCTCTCATTTCCATATCGCTGAGTTGTGCATTTAACTGTTTTGTGAAAAATAAGCGAAAAAATGTCATAACTTTCTCATTTTACTTCTGATTTAGATGAAATTTGCAGTGTTGTTTGTTTGATTTTTCTATATCGATTCAAATAAACAATTTTCTGGGGTGGAATTGATCCTTACAGGTTCAGAATCCTTTTCCTTTTTGCTGGTTAAGAAAATAAGCATGTTTATCAGTTTTACTTATTAAAGATTAAGATGGTTTTTGTCTCACCCGCATAGCAGAGTGAGACTATATGCGCCGCTTTTCCGACGGTGCCTGCGGCTGCGTCAACATCAAATATTAACCTAAGGTTAAGTTTTTGAAATGACATCATAACTTACAAAGTACATGTATATGGACCTAGTTCATGAAACTTGGCCATAAGGTTAATCAAGTATTGTACAACGCCTACTTAGCTTGTTGTACGCGATCAAATGGGAGGCTGAATGTCACACATTCATCCCGTTGGACACAAGACGTACCATCCAAAACGTACCATCCAAAATGTACCATTGCATGGCTTTAGGAGGTGACGTCACAATGCGATTTCATTGAATAATAAGTACAACCCGCTGGCTAAATGCGCATTGCTGTCCAAGATCATGTGCGATTTAGCTTTTCGCTTTCAATATTTTGCTCCCTTTTCTTAGATTACTGGAGGGAAAAAACTCTTGTTTTTTCCATATTATCGCTAGATTCCGAGGCGTTGTACAACACAAATAGCGAATAGTCTTATTCGTGCAATGGTGCGAGATTTCGCATTCGGTGAAAGAAACGCTCTATTCAACTTGGCTAACGCCTCGTTGAATAGAGCATCTTTCTTTCACCTCATGCGAAATCTCGCACCATTGCACTCATGCCTATTCGCTATTTATATATTACTGAACATCCTATTAGAGCTTCATGTCACATGACCAAGGTCAAAGGTCATTTAGGGTCAATGAAGTTAGACCATGTTGGGGAATCAACATCACAATCTTAACCTGAGGTTAAGTTTTTGAAATGTCATCATAACTTATAAATTGTATGGACCTAGTTCATTAAACTTGGACATAAGGTTAATCAAGTATCACCAAACAACCTGCGTGAGTTTCACGTCACATGACCAAAGTCAAAGGTCATTTAGGGTCAATGAACTTTGGCCAATTTGGGAGTATCTGTTGAATTACAATCAAAACTTTAAGTTTTTGGAACTGATTCATGAAACTTGGACATTATAGTAATCAAGTATCACTCAACATCCTGTGCAAGTTTCAGGTCACATGATCAAGGTCAAAGGTCATTTAGGGTCAATGAACTTTGCCGAATTGGGGGTGTTTGTTGAATTACTGTCATAACTTTGTAAGTATGTTGGTCTAGTTCATAAAACTTGGACATAAGAGTAATCAAGTATCACTGAGCATCGTGTGTGAGTTATAGTAGTTTTCAAAGTCAGCACTGCTGCTATGTTGAGAGGGCCAGAAGCATTCCACTTGTCTTATCTTTTGCTGGTTTGTGAGTAATTTGTATACATGTATCTGTATTACTTTACTTTTACCTTGTCATATGGGTACATTAATGCTTCATATAGGCCTCAGCTAAAAGGAAGAAAGAAAAGGAGAGATATGCTATCATTATTGAGAGACTAAAGGATGAAGAAAGAAAGCAACAGGAACATTGTCAGAGGATAGAGGCCCGTCTTAAGAAGGAGTGTGAGACATGGTTCACCGCACGTAAGCAACCTACCTTTTACTCTTCTCATCTCTGCATAATGTGGTATACAAAATAGTACACCAGGGCCTCTTGGCATAACATTTACTATTATGGTAACTAGTACCATGGTAGTGCTGGTCACCAACCAATCAAAATCAAGGATTCCGTTACCATCGGATTGCGAGATTTACCATAATGGTATTAATTTTTATGCAACAGGGACCTAGGGGGTGTTCAGTAATAGTTACGTGTGACTTATCGGGTGCTGCAAAAAACTTTGAATGCAAATTGAGTGTAGCTCTCAAAATTGAGCTGCAAAATACTGCAGATCGTCTGCAAATCAGCTGCAAATTACGTTCAGTCGCAAGGATTTTTTTTGCAATACAAATTGGCGATTGATTGCTAGTTGCAGTCGATTGGGATCGGCTGCAAATTTGCAGTCGATTTGAAATCAATTGCAACTCAACTTTCTAGCAATTCCCCATTAGAGTCATGCTGAAACGTCAGCATGCTCATGACCTTTAACATGTAATGTGAATGATGAATATGCGGTAATACACATCACAAGCACATGATCTAACCAGTGCAGTGATGCATAGGTGCGACTGACCTCTCACTGAACTGAAGCACCCATCAGGAAGCTCAAGGATCTGGCTAAGAATTTTCACATTGAATGAGCAATAAATATTACTTGGATGGTACTTTGATGTTCCTGAGTGAATTGTTTTGCCCTATCTTGTCTGTCAAAAAAGAAGATCATCTTTAACCCTAAATAGACTGGGCTATTTGGACACCTAATAAGACAGGGGGGGGGGTGATTCAGCCCCCCCTATGATCTCGGCCGTCGATCACGAGATTGCGACGAAAATTGGCATGCGCGTTACCCATGGCATTATCTACAAAACTATATTATCAAATTCTGCGAAAAATCTTATTGCTCATTAATTATGCTAATTTATGCTTTAAATCATAAGTTTACTCTAATTAATAAAATGATGCCCCTAAAATGCTAATTTTTGTTTCACATAGTGTAGATAGGCATCTGATTAAATTTATTTTTCAAAATTTTCAACATCACATTTATTTTCTTTTGTTTTCTAAATTTATTATGTATTTCTTTGTTTTTTGACTTTTTGTTTTTTATTGTTTTTCAATGGAAATCATCATTGACTTTATTTTGACCATTAAAAAGATAAAATTAATTGATTTTAAGCAGTAAAAGTAAAAATAAAACATTCATGAATTTCGGCTAAAAACACCATTTGCATTGGATTTGTACACAAATTCACGTTATTGAGTAATTTTGGGTCTGCATGCACTTACGAAATGTTGTGTAATTTCGGAACTGCGTACCTGGGGGTCACAATTTTGGTCTCAAAAGTTGCGCGAGACTTGAAAGTAAAAAGTCAGCGAGTGACGCGGTCAAAAAATTTCGTGCGACGGATTTATCGCAAAAAATGTCAAGGGGGGGGGGCTGAATCAGCCCCCCCAGTCTTTTTAGGGTTAAGAGTATGAAGATACATTCAAGATTTTGATCTCTGAATAAACCTTGTAAGACAGTGTGAAGGTATTGTTGATGTTGATATTTTTTCCCTATTATGTTTGTAAAGATGTTGCTGATGTGTAATAATGGATAAAAGACATCATTTTAGACTTTTCATGTTTTTTAATTTTTTTTTTAATTGGCTCAGTGTTGTGATGTTTGTGTCAAATAATGATTTACATGTACTTTGCCTCATGTTTGAATACCGTATTTTCCGTGTTTTCATCACAAAACGATCAGGTTTTTTTTGGAAAACATTTTTAAATTGATAGTAGTTAAATAAATAATATAAACCAATCTTTACAAAGAAGATTTTTCAAAGAAAGCTTCGCAAAGTATACTCCCTATTTTTAGTAACCAACAAATTAGGCCATGTTATACATTAAATATTCTATATTATTGTTGGTTCAAATATACGTAATACCACCAACAAAACGCAGTCAATTTTCTGATGAAAATTTGTTGTTTCTGTGTATAAACAGCACCCAATATTTCAAGATTATAAAGCGGGAGAAAAGGCGCGGTTTATACACCGGATAATACGGTATGTGAAATACTAATTTTCACAAGAAACATTAATGGTGCTATCCCTAACCAATTATTAGTGACTCATATATGACTCTCATATATGATACATTACATCAATTGAAGAAAATAATGAATTCTCAGCGTATATATTTATCTGCGCTCAATTATGTGTATTCAAGGCGTTTATGTGGGGGAAGCAATTTGAAAATTATACTGAATAGCATAACTATAGGTCCCAATGCTCATACCCCGTCCAGCATGCGTTTTGAATCTGTGCATTTCAACCAATAATTATCACTACATTGCAGGTTCAACAAAGAATGAGACCATCACACAGTTTCTACAGCTGTGTGTCTTCCCACGTTGCTGCTTCTCAGCCAGTGATGCCCTCTATTGTGCAAAGTTTGTTCTGACTGTTCATAAGCTAAAGACACCAAATTTCTCTACTCTTTTGTGTTATGATCGGGTAAGAAATCTCCTTTTTTTCAAGACAATAGGCTTTAATGCAGAGTAATTTTAGAATGCCTTTATTTGTTAAAATATCTGATTCAATGAGATTACTTGCATATGCCAGGTACCAATTGGCACCATTTAGTACATTTTAATGTGGCATATTTGCAAATTATCTGTAGCGACCGCACAGAAACGCTGTTCGTGAAGGTGTTAGCGCTAACAAGTCACTAACAAATCAGCCACTAACACCATGAGCAGAATGAACGCACAGAAAGCGCTGTTATGCACAAGTGTTGATAGTGGGTTTGAGCATTATAGATAGGCAAAATCTATGACGTACTATAGTGATGATGTGCGGATTGATACAATGTCAGGGCCTTTATCCCATAGGCTCAATGTATTATTCTCATTAAACAGGGGCTCGGATTTGCAACATTGTTTCTTACTTTGTGATGAGATTGTACCGCAGTATTGATTACTGAATTCTGATTATTGTAACCATAGTAGGTCCATGTTTTAACATAATACATAAACCTTAACATCCATGAAAAAAATGATCTATTAATGGCAAAATCAATAATTTTTTGATAAAGGAAGGGGGCTATATAGGTTTGCCACTAAAGTGGAAGAATGACTTCCTTCTATGGAGGTGTATATCGGGAAGCAGGATGTGGAGTATAGTCATACAAACAATTGAACATTAATAAAATACAAAAAATGCATTTAAAACTATGTGATGTTTTTTTTGCATAACTTACGTAAAAATTTTATTATATATTATATTTTCTATAGGCGAGCTGATGATGTCATTTGTCATTTCTCCACTTATTAATGTGTATCATGGACCAATGAAAAAAATGGACGATTAACGCGAGTATTTCTTTGATCCAATGATAGTCATCGTCATCTGATTATATGCATCTTAATGAGAACATACAGGTGTTGTTACAATAGCAATGACCATGACTACCAAGGGTATCTGATCACCCCAAAACGGAACAGTTTCCCGATCCTGATTTTTGTTTGCTGATACCCTGTTTCAGCATGTGACTCTCAGTCAATATGCTTCATATATGGAGCAGCAAACTTGAGAGCAGACGATTTTTATGATATAAAAATATATGATATTATTCGATCCGCTGACTATCGCTCACACTTTAGGACCTCAATAACATTAAGAGATACATAATCTATAAAAGTTATGTGCCATGTATATCTGGAATATTATGGAGAAACTCGGGAAATAGAATTTTAAATGGTAAACATTCAATCACAATATTGCCTCTAATATTTCCCTAAATAAAACACATGGAACTAAGATTACCTAAGGTAAACAAAAACTGCACATCGATTTTCCTTTATTTCATTGATTTGTTATCAACTGCGCCTATAATTTGTGAAATATGAATGTCCAATCACGAACTGCTTCAGTCCCTTCTCACGGTGATGATCATAGGACCAAAGAAGACTAGTTTGAAGAGAATGTTATTCAGATGACAATTACAGTCACCTGTAAGTTAATTCATTGTCGAAGCGATGAATATCCATCTCTTCATAGGTCCATGTTTGTATATATGAAATCATGTTCATTTAAACTGAATTTGTTCTTACAGTGGAATAAATGAGTTTATGGGACCTTGTTTATTAATGACTTATATTGGTTTTGCAAGCACAATCATAATCACAACATGGGGGAAAACAAGGTACATGTAATAATAATCATTAAAACAAAAAAATGGGACTTGGCTTCGTAATTCTATACTAGGGTATTCATGGTGGCATGATAGGCATGATAGTATACCAGATGACTGTACAGTATTCACTTCATTCAATTCATATTTCATTTGTCTTTCTTCATTATTTTCCACTGGAGAATTATGCTATTGATCGTAATTACAGTCTTCTCATCTAATTTCATTCTGTTTTCTCCCATACTTATTGGGGGTTGGAGCATTGGCCGATCCAAAGCAATAATTTTTAATGTAAACATGCCAGCCATTTTTACCCAAGTGTGCCCCCCTTTTGAAGCAATAAAACCCCCTATTTTTGCATGTCAATTTTTGTTGGGACAACAATACCTTTAATTTTAGACGTAAAACTTTTTTTTGCTTGTCAAACTCTATGTGACCCCCCCCCATTTCCGGGCCCCTTTTGTAAGAAACTTGATCCGCCTTTGGACTGGAGTACACTTTTAATTCTGTCTATTTCTATTTTAAAGCACTTGATATAAAAAGAAGACAAGTTTTATGTAAGATACGCAATAGATATTCACTAACATTGTCACTATCGGTGCCCTTGGCAATGTAAGTGAATAGTGCAAACATTAGCGCTAATGTTAGTTTCTGTGCGACCTTGTAAGGTTAGTCTAACAGCTCTAGCTAGTGATTGGGCTAACATTATGCTTCCTCGCTAACAGTGCTGTTAATGCTCTGTTAGCGCTAATGTTTCTGTGCGGTCGGTACTGATTGGCAACTTTCCTTCTTTGGCAATTTTTCAAGAAACATCTGACATTTATAAATATCAATATAAAATGTTGCTTTTGTCACTCTTTTCCTTGTTATTATGTAAGGTAATGTTTTTTGTAAGAGCCCTACACAAATAATAAGTTTAGTTCTTCATTTGGAGTATGTGTTTTATAACACCTTATCTACATCTTATCTTGTATCTTTACAGGTATTTCAGGATATCACCTACACTGTAGCCAGCTGTACAGAGCATGAAGCCAGTCGGTATGGCAGGTTCCTATGTGCAATGATGGAAACAGTCATGAGATGGCATAGGGATAAGGAAATATATGAGAAGGTTAGATTTCAGTATTTTGTAAATTTGACAGGTTTTTTTTTCGATCGATCAATCGAGAGTGCCGTAAAGATGTTTTTACACAAATTTTTACATGACTTTTACTATTTTTATTATTATTATTATTTTACTTAATGGGATAAACAAGTATAAAAAGAGTGACGCACCTACATTTATGAATATGATGTAGGCTTTGGCACATGACACAAAGAAAATGTGGCTTGTTTTCCAAAAGTCACAAAGTTTGAACAAGGGATATAATAGTTCCCTGGCCCCCTTTAAATTGTTATTCATATGACCCAAATTCTGTAAATATTTCTTTAAAAAGAATAATTCAAACATGTTCTCTGCTGCATCTTTAAGTACAAATCCTACTCAGGATTAGTCTGCAATGCAGACTCTGAATGGTTTGTGAGATTGGATCTGCTACTGGTTTGCGAAGCAAACCAGCATAAAAGGGCGAGCGAAGCGAGCCATAGTAGACCTAGTCTGCTATGCAGACTCCATGAATCAGCTGTAGTACACACTGCAGATGTGGGTCTACATTTGTAGACTAACTCAGCATCTTTCCTATTATCCCGTTTATTCCACATGAAATAGGAGAATCTTCAATGTAAATACATTCTTAAATTTTCTGCGGAAAGATAGGTCTCTGACCTATTTTTTTTTTTTTACACCGCCTTCACAATACACCTTTAGTTAAGGTTGGTAATTATTTGTATTCTTTTAGGAATGTGGCAACTTTCCTGGCTTTGTAACGGTGCTTAGAGCAAGTGGTACAGAGTCAAGTAACAAGGCAGATCAGTTGGACTATGAAAACTTCAGACATGTCTGTCATAAATGGCAGTACAAACTGACAAAGGTAAGAACAATTACAAACTCCCTGGTATACTTTTCAAATTATAATGGAAAACATCAATTTTTTAATCATTTAATCTACCTTTGATGCTTTCAATCCTCTACTGAGTGTATTTTTGTTACGCATTGATTTTTCCATACTTTTGTTCCTAAGGTATGTCCCCATGGTGACATAAATAGTAAATAAAATATTCAATGTTGTTGCTACAGAACATTATTTCTTATAACATTGTCAATATTTAGAAGAGTGAATTAATACAACAAACACATGATACTACGTCTAATTAGATATATTTTCACTTTGAAATCACCCAATGGCTATATATTCTTTGAGAATATCTGGAATTCAAAACAAATATTATTGTGATGCTAGATCATGTAACCTCAGACACACAAGAATTCATTTACTACATGTAATGCTGATAAAAAATTGGAGAAAACCACAGTATAGTTAATTGATATCAGTAAAAGTTAATGATTTCTTAGTGAGTATAATAGATGTGTCTCAGAATAATTGGACTAGAAAGATGGCACAATGTTAGTGCATTATATCATAATTATATAATAGTATAATAATTGGACTTAAGAAATCTCCAAAGAAGTGAAGGGATCAGCTAAAGAGTGAGAGAAGTGTTTTTGATTGAGTAATGCACAATGTTCATGTCCTGTTATTGATTTGATCCACCAAATCTTGCCTAGAATAGGTTCTATTGTTATGCATTGTCTCCTATTCATGCCAGTTTATTGCTCGTGGCTGCTGTCCATCATCTCCATCTTCAAACATCCTTAACCCTATCTAGGCCGGGGTATTTTGGGAGTTCATATGGCCGGGGGGGGGGGGGGGGCCTCCCAGGCCCCCCCTAAGATCTCGGCCGTCGACCGCACGATCGCGCCGAAAATTGGCATGCTGGTTGCCTGGGACATAATCTCCAAGATTGTATAGTAATTTTTTTCGTGCGAGTCACTATTAAGTGATTATGCTAATTTTTGCGTAATTAGTATGCGAAATCATACTTTTTCCTCTAACTCCCTAAATAAAGCTCCAAATGTACTAATTTTTGGTATAGAAACTCTTTGTGGTGTTCTTAGCAAGTGTACATGAAAAAAATTGCGATATCAAATCATTTTCTTATGTATTTTATTGTTTTTTGCAATTTCTTATGTATTTCTTTGTTTTTTGACCTTTTGTTTTTCATTGTTTTTTCAATGAAATTTGTTGGGGACTCTTCTGTGATCATAAAAAGCATACAATAAATACATTTAGAGCAGCAAAACTAAAAATAATCATACATTTATGAATTTTGGTTGAAAACACAATTTGCATTGACTTTGTACACGAAATCACGTTTTTGAGCAATTTTCGGTCTGACATGCACTTACATAATGTTGCGTAATTTCGGAACCACGTACCCGGAGGACGCAAAGTTGGTCTCAAAAGTTGTGCAAGACTTGAAAGTAAAAAGTCAGCGAGTGGCGCGGTCAAAAAATTTCGCGCGGCGAAAATATTGCGCGATTTGTTGAGGGGGGGCCTCCGAGGCCCCCCCCCGGCCTAGATAGGGTTAAAACCACTACTTTGTTTTATTATACCACACAAAGCCCACAGTTTTTTGTTCAAGAAATTTAAACATGAAAAGCCACTATGAATAGAGGTTGCTAATATATGATAAATTAGTGTGAAACCTATTGACCTCGGTCACATTTGCTCTACAGCAGGTGTACAGTGAGTCGAAGACAGCCATTTTATTCATTTTTATTTCAAACCAGCTTTTTTTGTACAAAAAATGCTAAAACGACCGTAGAGCAAAGGTGACCGAGGTATTAATAGTATCATGTATGGCATACAAGAAATATTGGCTTGTTATATGTAAATGTTGGTGGTGTGTGTGATCTTCCTTTTCAGGCAGTGGTTGCTTGTCTGGAATCCAAGGAGTATACTCAAATCAGGAATACTCTTATACTTCTAACCAAGGTATAGTAATATTTTTCTCAGTGGGGGGAGGGGGGAATTGACAGAGGTGCCACTGAATTTAACTTCTAATAGCTTCTAAAGTTAAGTGCAACTTAAATTCAACCATCAGGAACATGTACTTTTTACTTTGAATTTTTTTTTATTAGTTTCATCTTAAAACAACCATTTTCTAACAGGTCTTTTGCAATTTGATTTGTACCCCGTAATAAGGCAACTCTTTAAAAGTCTGTTCCATGTGTTTTAGAAGGAATATCGCCTTAGAAAGGTCCTTTGCTTTTTTATAACCCCCCCACACACATCCCCAGTTTGTCTATAATAAAATATGATAATTGGTCAGGATAAAAGTTGTTGAGGGCAAGGAGAAAACACACTTATAAAACATTATTATACTGTACCATACTTGCCAACTCTAGAAGAAAAAAAGAGGAATCCATTTTTCACGCAGAGTAACGAGCGTGTGACATTTTGCGCGGGAAGGGTGTGGGGGTACCCCCCTGCCACGGTTAGAAATTTTTGGAATTTTAGAACATGAAATGGGGGGCTTTCCTTCACTTTTGGAGTGCCTTTTACCTGTCCACAAAGAAGAAAAATATCTTAATTTTGTCCCAAAGTAATGAAATATGAAACACGAAAATAAACAGGATTCATTTCATGAAATTGTACCATATTTTTTTTACTTCAAAAACATGTATTTCCATTACAATAATAACTGGATATTTCTCAGAATACTCCTTGTATTTCTAAATAATTTTGGCTTTATTTCACGAAAACAGACTAACAGTCTAAATGCATATGTAACTTACACATGAACTTATGCAATTGCAAATGCACCGGTACGGTACTCACTAACCCAGGGAGCTCCGACCCGCGAAGCGGGCGGGCCGTGACTGGGCTAGGTACCGTACTCAGTCACTGCCCAGTGCACCCATGCACTGTCTGTATAACGATCGGAATCACAGTCACAACTCACATTCACAATCCAAACGACGCATTGGCGACGGTATCCAGTTTCCACACACTAAATTTGTAATTTTGGCTTCAAAATTTCACGGAAAACTATATCCTTTGGCCATTAATCTGATGATCGTTGAGCTGGATCTTACGTTTCCGCACCTACGCTTGCGCAGCGCGGTAACCCACGGAGCTCCGGCCCGTCGGTAACCCGGCACAGGCCGAAGCTCCCTGGGTTAGCAGCGAGGTATACTCGCGCTCGCGACGTCGCAGCATGCATTGTATTTGCATGTGTTGTCGCTCTAGCTGTGTTTGCACGCGCTTCTGCAATGTGCGCGCCATGTGAGATAGGCAAAGTGAAAAACTACGTACAAGAGTGTGTTCAGTTAGTGGAAAAATAATGCTATTTGGGATATCGCGATATTCAGGTGTCCGCAAGCTTCAGATTGGTCTAACCTTCGCTCCAGCCATTTTTTCAATATTATCAATGTAAAAATTAATGAAAATCGGAATTCTGGAGTTGATATTTGTAATGCGGAATTGGCAATAAAAAATCGGGATGATTCCGCCAAAATCGGAATGGTTGGCAAGTATGCTGTACACCAGCCATTCTCAATTACTTTTTTTGAAGCGCCACATTTCTTGTTGAAATTTTGTAATGCTCCACTGTCCATTACGCAAACCAGCAATGTATCAGCGGAGGGGATCCAGAGGTCCCTAATGGGGGTCGAAGGGGCAGAGCCCCCAGAAGTTTAAAAATATGAGACCTTTTAAATTGCCCAAAGGGGCTATAATTAATCTCAACAGAATACAAATACCAACAAACTACACAATATTAATATAAAAAGAAAAATGACCAGTGACTTTTTCACAACATTCCAATGATACCACTAGTTCAGACTGTTCTGCACCAGATCTATTGGCTGAAGCAAGTGGCATAATGAGTAAAAAAAAAATGAGGGGGCTAGATATGGCAGCTGAAGCAAAAATATTGGAGTTTTCAATACAAAAATCTATATTTTGACCTAATATTAAGAAATTTAATACAATGTTCAACTCTCCTTTTCCTTTTCTTCGCACGGGGGGGGGGGGGGGGGGGGGCATCTGTACGCCAGTGGCTGAAGTTACGTACCCTGATTTTGCAAGGTCTGAAAATTAGGCGTTGCACTATTAACGCTCCAAACTGCCCCTCTCTTTCTACAACCATGGACCTATTACATCAACTCACGTGTGGTATCATTCATTCAGTTCGTGTTAAGTAAGAGTGCATGCAGGCAATCATGGCAAGCAATACAACTGAGCATACATGTATTTTACTTTTACAACTTTGGATTTTAATTGGCTCCGGAAACAAAGTTTCTGCTTGTTTGTGTCCCAAATTCATAATCTTTTATGATCAGGATGTTCTTTGAATATCATAATATTTGATGTTTAACTCTTAACCAAAACATATACTCACTGGAAAAGGAAAAATTTCTCGCCGTTGAAATAGATATCCTACAAACGGGGTTTTCAAATCACTTGTGGGGCACAAAAACTTTGTACAGCATAGAATAAATAAAAATAAATCGATCCTCCATGATAGGGGCTATTTAGTGATAAATTGGACAAAATTTGAGGAATCAATTAGCAATTTTAAGTGTCAAGTAAAGAGTTTCTGTTTTCGCTTTGTATTTAAATGATCACCAAATCCTTATTTCCAGGTTACTGGTAGATACATTTTTTCTCCCCAATTTTTGTCTCACCTGCATAGCAGAGTGAGACTATAGGCGCCGCTTTTCCGACGGCGGCGGCAACGGCGGTGGCGGCGGTGGCGGCGGCGTCAACATCAAATCTTAACCTGAGGTTAAGTTTTTGAAATGACATCATAACTTAGAAAGTATATAGACCTAGTTCATGAAACTTGGCCATACGGTTAATCAAGTATTACTGAACATCCTGTTAGAGTTTCATGTCACATGACCAAGGTCAAAGGTCATTTAGGGTCAATGAACTTAGGCCATGTTGGGGGAATCAACATCAAAATCTTTACCTGAGGTTAAGTTTTTGAAATGTCATCATAACTTAGAGAATATATGGACCTAGTTCATTAAACTTGGACATAAGGTTAATCAAGTATCACCAAACATCCTGCATGAGTTTCAAGTCACATGACCAAGGTCAAAGGTCATTTAAGGTCAATGAACTTTGGCCTATTTGGGGGTATCTGTTGAATTACAATCAAAACTTTAAAAGTTTTTGGATCTGATTCATGAAATTTGGGCATAATAGTAATCAAGTATCACTGAACATCCTGTGCAAGTTTCAGGTCACATGATCAAGGTCAAAGGTCATTTAGGGTCAATGAACTTTGGCAAAATTTGATGTATTTGTTGAATTACCATCATAACTTTGAAAGTATGTTGGTCTAGTTCATAAAACTTGGACATAAGAGTAATCAAGTGTCACTGAACATCCTGTGCGCATTTTAGGTCACATGACCAGGGTCAAAGGTCAATGAACTTTGGCCATGATGGGGGTATCTGTTGAATTAATTACTATCATAACTTTGCAAGTTTGTTGATCTGACTTTTGAAACTTGGACCTAAGTGTAATCAAGTATCACTGAATATCCTGTGCAAGTTTCAGGTCACATGATCAAGGTCAAAGGTCATGTGAAATCATTGAACTTTGGCCGCATTGGGGGTATTTGTTGAATTACCATCCTATCTCTGTAAGTACATTGGTCTAATTCATAAAACGTGGAAATAAGAGTAACCAAGTATCCCTGAACATCTTGTGTGAGTTATAGTAGTTTTCAAAGCCAGCACTGCTGCTATGTTGAATCGCGTGATGCAGGTGAGACGGCCAGAGGCATTCCACTTGTTCCTTATTTTTACTTTTTTTAATACCGGCTCCCAAGCGCCACTCGGCAAGGCTCGGTGCGCCACAAGTGGCGTGCGTGCCACCATTTGAGAATCCCTGCTGTACACATTTTTAGGAGCAAAGAATATTTTTTTCTGTATTTACTATAAAATAGTAATGTAATTCAAAATGAGGATGAATTAGGTTGACTATCATATGACTTACATGATTGTATAATATAACTGTTATTGTAAATATATGAGGATCATGTTCATAATGATAATGATTAATAAAGATATCTGTCAAATGGACAGACTGCGTAATTATTTGAAATACTGTCATACTTTCTTAAAATGTGTAGAATAAATTTTAGCTCTCATTGATATGTAATGTTTTTACTAAATGCATTCCCACTTTGATACATCTTCGTATTTCAGATCTTGCCATACTTCCCATTGGTGCAGAACCTTGGTCAGGTACTTGAGAAGAGAGTTGACAAGATCAGAACAGAGGAGAAGGAAAAAAGACCTGATATTTATGCTTTAGCAATGGGGTAGGTACAGTACCTGACTGAAGTACCCCCACCTCCCTTTGTTTCTTTCTCTAATATTTTCTCTTCCTCCATTGCCTAAGATATTTCATGATTTTCATCAAATCTTTGCCAATGTCAGCAATCCTCAAAAACTAGGTTGCTGATTCACCCATCAACATATTTCATAGAGGCCAGTCTTCAGGCATTTGCCTGATTTTAAGGCCCTGACAACTTCCCATTCCAGGATGTTTCCGGCATCACATATGAGGTTTTAACATGTTCTGGGTTCTTTTCTGGCCCCAGTGAGTAAAACTGAGTTGCATCAATGATATTTATGACTACTTTTGATTTTTGTCATTAAATGTTTTCTTCAATCCAGACAATGAATGGCCAAGAACCTGAGAAGGGTTCCAGTCTTTCTTGAAGTTAAAGAGAATTTATGAAATTATCCTTGACCCTGTAACACAAAGCAGTTAATATCAATATTTTTACTCCATTGTAAATTTTGATGTACTAGGTATATTTCTTTTGAAATGATTTTTTCGTCATTTTAGTTGAATTAAGGACTTTATATTTTGGTAGGAGGTGAATAGGGAAAATGAACTACTAACACACTGTTTTGTTTTGTTTAACTCGGACTCTGGATTACCCTGACAAGGTGTTTATATTACCAATTTGGTAACAATAGGGTTATATTATATTTTGTTGTCTCGCCCACCAGAGGTGAAGGCGAGACTTAGGGATCCAAATGTCGTCCGTCGTCCGTCTCTCCATCACAAATCTAATGCCACATAACTCCACAACCGTAAGTCGCTTTTCAACCAAACTTGGATGGTAGATGGACTTGGGGGACCTGCATGTTATGCTGCAGTTGGAGGTCACATGGTAAGGTCAAAGGTCATTTTCAGGTCAACGTTAAAGTTTACATGCAAGACTCTCTTATGACACCTAACTCTGCAACCTTAAGTCACTTTTCAACCAAACTTGGATGGTAGATGGACTTGCATGTTATGCTGTAGTCGGAGGTCACATGATAAGGTCAAAGGTCATTTTCAGGTCAACCTTACCTAACTCCGCAACCGTAAGGTGCTTTTCAACCAAACTTGGATGGTAGATTGACTTGGGGGACCTGCATGTTATGCTGCAGTCGGAGGTCACATGATAAGGTCAAAGGTCATTTTCAGGTCAACCTTACCTAACTCCGCAACCGTAACGTGCTTTTCAACCAAACTTGGATGGTAGATGGACTTAGGGGACTTGCATGTTATGCTGTAGTCGGAGGTCACACGTTAAGGTCAAAGGTCATTTTCAGGTCAACTTTACCTAACTCCGCAACCGTAAGGTGCTCTTCAACCAAACTTGGATGGTAGATTGACTTGGGGGACCTGCATGTAATGCTGCAGTCGGAGGTCACATGATAAGGTCAAAGGTCATTTTCAGGTCAACCTTAACCTAACTCCGCAACCGTAACATGCTTTTCAACCAAACTTGGATGGTAGATGGACTTGGGGGACTTGCATGTTACGCTGTAGTCGGAGGTCACACGATAAGGTCAAAGGTCATTTTCAGGTCAACCTTACCTAACTCCGCAACCGTAAGGTGCTTTTCAACCAAACTTGGATGGTAGATTGACTTGGGGGACCTGCATGTTATGCTGTAGTCGGAGGTCACATGATAAGGTCAAAGGTCATTTTCAGGTCAACCTTACCTAACTCCGCAACCGTAACGTGCTTTTCAACCAAACTTGGATGGTAGATGGACTTAGGGGACTTGCATGTTATGCTGTAGTCGGAGGTCACACGTCAAGGTCAAAGGTCATTTTCAGGTCAACATTGAAATTACGTGCACGGCTCTTAAGGCAAGTGTTATTCCATCCCAGTCATATTACAATGAAGTTTTGATACAATTCTGTTGCATGCCCTCGCGAATCACGATATTTCTGGTTATTTTCAGACGTGGGCGAGACACAAAATCGTTTTTGCCTTGTTTGTTTGTTGTATCGTTTCATCCTTGTGTTTGTGACCAATTTTTAAAATATGGTAAACAAATGAATTGAACTGAATATTGTTGATATCTATCAAATCTGGTATGGCTATGAGCATGGATTGATATGGTATGATAACGTTGATTACCTTGTAGTTACTCTGGCCAACTCAAAACAAGGAAACAGCACATGATCCCAGAGGACAAGTTTCATTTGAAAGATGTGAGTATAAAATTCATTTTTTCTATTTCAGAGGAAGTCTATATATTATTCTCGTCAAGTTGGTTTCAATGAAAGCAAATAATAATAATAGGGATTTGTATTGCGCGATCTATCTATACACAACAAAAAAGTAAGTCCCCCCTAAATCAAATTGCTGTAACTTTTGAACAGAATTATTTTAAAATATGATATTTCATGGGTCGTTTTCTATACTCATTAAGCAACTCCTGGGGAAAAATGAGATTGATCCGTTGAGTCATGCATGAGTAATTAAAGATTGAATTAAAAATGACCATTTTTGAAAGTCACTCGAGTCGTTTTTCAGATTGTTCAAATACAAAGTTGGGCAAAAATTGTTTTTAGGTGAATTTTATGGTGTTATGCTGTATTACTATCCATCATTTAACAACTTCAGACCAAATTTTGATATCGTATTTTCATGGTTGAGTGAGCACGATGTATTGCAGGGGCTGCGGGGGGGGGGGGGTCTTCAACACCCCCACTTTTTTCCATAAGCAAGTAAAAAATGTAATACGATTGTGATTTTTGGCATGGTCAGCCCCCCCCCCACTTTCAAAACTGCTCTGCGGCCCCTGTATTGTGACGTATCATCATAGGGTTTTTTGGTAGTATCTTCTACATCTTGTTAAATCATGTTAAAATTTGAAAATGTTGATGGCTCCCCCATTTATAGGCCCCTCCCCCATTTAAAATTCTGGATCCACCACTGATCTGTCCATACATTCAACTGACCCTGATAAATTGTTAGGAAAAGAATACATTTATGCAGTATAAAGAGTATTCATTCCTAAGTTTTTGAAATGTGCTCGCTCAACCATGAAAATGGTTAAAGTTCGGAAAGTGTTTGGTGATAGAAATGATGGATGATAAAAACAAAAGCAATTAAAGACACATTTGAAACCAAATTTGCCCCCAATATTCACTTTATTACCCTTTAAAATGAGTCTGTGACATTGAAAATACCAATTTTCCCACTTTGATGCATGCTCACTCATCCATGAATAAACAAATCGATTTCACTTTTGCACAGAATTCTGCCCATAGGTTGATAAACATTACTGCCAAACGACATTGCTAAAGACAGCCTTGAAAAAAAGTTACACCATATTGAATAAGGGGTTACATATGCTAAAACATATATGCACACATAATGTACACAAGTCTATGAGAGAGGAAGTCAAAATTTCAACAAATATGAAATGAGGGTTTGTTTCATTGACGGTTTTTGTCACTTCTGCCAACAATTATTTCATGAAACTTCGCGCATGGCTTCAGAGTAACACTATCCAAAAGGTGCGCAAACCAAGATAACCATTCGATACGGTAGAGTGGGGCCAAGGCCTTGAACTTTCTTCTCATTTGCATAATTTTCGAATATTGTGTGCTCACTGATGCATTAAACATCAGGATTTTCATAAAAATCAAATCAAATGAACTGTGCAAGGAGTTTTGTGACAGATATCCATAGTTACAAATTTCATTTTTTCCAATAACGTAAAAAAGAGCTAATCACATTCCACATGTTCATTCTCGTGTAAATGTTTAATTTGACACCTTTGAATCATTGAAGCATGTTAATTGGTCTTGAACATAATGAAAAAGTTGAGAAAAGATCATTTTCAGTTACCAAAATGAAGCAATACTTGCCTACGATATTTGAAAATCGCATTTTTTGTTTCCAATAAATATTCATTGAACCGTGAAACGATGAATATTGTTGAAGACAGTCTTCCCCAAAATAACTGTCATCATATTCTAGCATATTTATTGATAGAAATGTGTAAAAATCCAATTATAGCAAATTTGGACTTGAGTTTATTTAACCGTGAAATTTAGCTAAAAAAGTTGTATTGTCTTTTAGAAAGTACCTTTTACAAGCCTTCTGACTATTTTTCATGATGAGAATGTGAAATTAGTTCCAATAAAATGGAATCAAAGTCATGATATTTTGCTTGTGACTTTTGAAAAGTGACATTTTTGCCTTTTGACGGTGCTTACTGAAGCACGACATAAGATACGTCCACAACATTTACTCAGAGGGTAGCTTATAAAATTACCTACACGCTCATGTAAAAATATATAAAAAAACTCGCATTGGTTCGGAAATTATTGATGTTTGTTTTTGGGGGGACTTACTTTTTTTGTTGTGTATAGAAGCAATCTATACCGAGGCGTATTGTTATGACTACTTTTACCTAGACTTTAGCTCAAGCTGCCTTTCAGAGCTCTCTCATTCAAGGAATTAATCCTGCAGTATACCCATTCACCTCACCTGGGTGGAGTGCAGCACAGTCTGGATAAATTTTTTGCTGAAGGAAAACATGCCATGACTAGGGTTAAAACCACGACCCTCTATTTGAAAGGCGAGAGTCAGAACCACTAGACACACGACGTTCCCAGATACATATACGGCCAAATACATTTACATATACTGGTATGCCCAAATACATTTTTGTCTCGCCTACATAGCAGAGCGAGACTATAGTCGCCATGTTTCCGACTGCGAGACTATAGATCTTAACCAAGGTTAAGTTTTTGAATTGTCATCATAACTTAAAAAGTATCGTTACGATGCTGCAAGAAATAACAATGAAAATTTAGTTTCATATTTGATTTCCTTTTTTTTATTACAGGAAATAGATCAATCATACAGTAAAAAAAAAAAACATGAACATCTTACATGTCTTGAAGAGTTACATGTGCAATCAAAAGTTATGATAGTCCTGTAGTAAATCCAGATAAAATCCAAGCTGGTTGGTGAAGATTTAAGTTAACAATGATGGCGATGATGAAATTGATGTTGAATCATGATGAATAACAAGAGTCACTGTAATGAGTTGAAATGTCCATGAAGAGGAAGTTGATGATGACTTATTTCAATTTCAGCAGTCCATGGGTTGAAAAGCGCTCACTAAAACAGCTTGATGATCTCAATGAGAACTGAGAATTCCTCTCAGAGTAACTGCAAAGAGTTCATTGATGGCGTGCATATAGTTCCACAGAAGATAAGTGTTGTATTTCAGTTGGAAATTAACTGTGCTCTGACATAAAGTCTGGTGTGAAACTCTGAGTTTTCATCTGATATAACGAAGGAACTGCCAGTTCACACATATATATATATATTTACACTATTCTTGAAGCTTCTAGTATTGTCTTTAAAAAGAACATTCTCCTTGTTTCGAAAGCAGTTCAATAACAATTCTAGAAGACTCTTGAATGACCTCAGTGAAATCAACAATCTAAATAAAAAAGCTAATTCTATTGTGATTTTCCATTGCTGGCAGGCTCTTTTGTTTAGCAGTCTTTTTATTGTCTATCTTGTACATCCCAGAAATAACAAAGATTACTTCATTTCATTTAATGAGCCATTCTGGAATATTCATATTCATTACATGCTAAGAATATCCTTCAAGAGGAAATACCTAAATAAATGAATGTAATTGCTCTCACAATTCTCATATATAACAGTATATGGACCTAGTTCATGAAACTTGGACGGAAGGGTATTAAGTATTACTGAACATCGTGCCTGAGGTTTAGGTCAAATGACCAAAGTCAAAGGTCATTTAGGGTCAATGACTTTAGACCATGTTGGGCGAATTAATATCTTAAACAAGGTTAAGTTTTTGCAATATCATCATAACTGACATTTTATGGATCTAGTTCATGAAACCAAGACATAGGAAAAATTACATGTAAGTATCCCTGAACATCCTGTGCGAGTTTCAGGTCACATGAGCCAGGTCAAAAACCATTTAGGGTCAACAAACTCTTATAATGTTGGGGGTGTTTGTGACATTGTCATAATAACTTTTAAGTTAATAGATCTTGTTCATGAAACTTGGGACATAAGTGTTACCATGTTTCTCTGAATATCTTGTGCTTGTTTCTGGTCACATGATCAAAATCAAAGGTCATTTAGGGTCAATGAACTTTGGCCATGTTGGGGGTACATGTATTTGTTGAATTGGCATCATAACTTAGAAAGATTATGGATCTACACATGTAGTTCATGAAACATAGACATAAGGGTAATCAAGTATGAATGATTCTTTTGCACATGTCTAGGTCACATGAACATGGTCAAAGGTCATTTTGGGTCAAAAGACATGGTATTTATTATCATAAGAATATTTTCTTGTTGAATAATTCTTTAATATCTGTTTTCAAAGTCAGCACTGCTGCTATATCAAATCACGTAATACAGGCAGACTGAACATCCTGTGCAGTTTCAGGTCACATGACCAAGGTCAAAGGTCATTTAGGGTAAAAAATCTGGTAATGTTGTGGATATTTGTGGAATTGTCATCATAACTTAAAAAACTTATATGGATTTAAATGGATGTAGTTAATGAAAGACATACACAATGGTAATCAAGTATGATTGATTGTCTTGCACAAGTCTTAAATCAAATGATGATGGTCAAAGGTCATTTTGGGTCAATTGACATAGTATTTTCTTATCATAAGCAGCGTTCTCGCCAGAAAAAAATTCATGCATGTCGGGGAGTTGTGCTGACACTCTGGGGGTTGGTGCGGGAGGGGGGGGGTTCATTCCTCCCGCGAGAAACGCGGAAGCGACGGCCTTTTCATCAAATAGAGACGCTAAGGAAGCCACATTGTGGCGTATTTTTAAGCCCACACAAATGCACATAAATGCTAGGCCTGGGAGTAAACATCGATTGATCGAATGGTTTGATTGGCATGCCGCCAATCACCAATCGATTAGCAAAATTTACACAAATCGAATGTTCGGCAGTTCCTGATTATGACATTGGGAGAACTCGAATACCCAAGTAATAATCCCACCCAACCTTGCCCTCGATACACAAAATGAGTTCATTGTCTGCATGCACAAAACAATAAGAAAACACACAACCAAGCTCACTTGAGCTGATTGGACCTTCGGATAGCCAATGAAACTTTTGGGGAAACAAAGAAGAAGGCAGTGGTTCCCTTATCAGGAGAGGTCATGACTTCAGAAATAAATTGACCCCTCCCCCATCTGTGTGTGTGTGAGGGAGAGAGAAAGATAAGGGTGGGAGCCGGAGAATTCCTTTCATGTTTCAAAACAATAATGCAACCCTTTTTCTATCCCCTCACACAATGAAAACTACATTCCAACATGTGCCGTCTTCACCTGTACTTTCTCGACTAGTCTCCAAAAATAGACCCAGTTATACATGTAGGTTCAAATGATAAAAAAATCATAATTTTAAAAGGTATTTCAAATTAAATATTTTGCAAAATATTTTTTTTGAAATACATGTGTAGAATCGTTGGCAGTGCCACAAGTGAAGGCGGGGACATGGTGTGGGAAAGGGATGAAATTGTTCAAGAAATGCTCCACCTGGGGTCAGTCTCAAAGAATAGTTCATGAATGAGTTGTTTACATCTTTGGGCTTTGGACTTTGGACTGATCTGGGCTGATTCATTCATATGCAGGGGTGTGGCACTTGGAGGGATGCATGCATAATACCAGAGTACCAGCATGGATTTTGGAAGGATTTTCATTGGAACAATAAACTGAAAGTTTTAATCTCATTTCATGTAGTTTCTTTTGATATAAATATCATGGAGAAGGGGAAAAAGGTCCTACTTTCATTTATTCTAAACATGTGACTTTGATGGAGATTTCACCATAAAGTAGGTCAACTATTGTGACTTAAAAGACCTGATTCCCGACGAACAATCGAATCATTCGATTATTTTTTCAGGAAATTATTGAATGGTAAAAATGACAAACGTCCCAGGCCTAACATCCATGCACCCAGCGTTCTCGCCAGAAAAAAATTCACCCATGTCGGGGACTTGTGCTGCCACTCCCGGGGGGTGGGTTCACCCCTCCCGCGCGGAGCGCGGAAGCGACGGCCTTCTCATCAAATAGAGACGCTAAGGAAGCCCCATTGTGGCGTATTTTTAAGCCCACATAAATGCTAGGCCTGGGAGTAAACATCGATTGATTGAATGGTTAGATTGGCATGCCGCCAATCACCAATCGATTAGCAAAATTTACACAAATCAAATGTTCGGCAGATTCCGATTATGACATTGGGAGAACTCGAATACCCAAGTAATAATTACAAAATGACAAGAAAACTTCATACAGGTTTAAAAATTATGTTACCGAGATAATTTTTCAAAAATAATCAATGATTGTATTACATTCACAGTTACACACCAACATGAAAGCTTTCCTATTTTTTTTTAATCCCACCCAACCTTGCCCTCGATACACAAAATGAGTTCATCGAGATCTAGAGGGGGTCATAATGCCCTTCCCCCCAAAAAAAGATAAATAAGTAAATAAAAAGCCCAGGTATGCTTGAGTTAAAGATGAAAGTTTCAAGAAGTAAACTTTATATTTTATATGAAGTTTGGCATAGTGCTAGGAACACTAAAATCAGAATTTGCCTTGTTGCGAACCTTGTGGTTGGAGTAAAGTTCAAATCGGCTTTAAGTCCCAGCTGAAAGTATTACGATGTGGGATTGAATTTGCTCAAAAAAGACTGAAATTTAGATAATACTATTCATGTCATATCAAACACTTACTTTGAAAATTGGATCACAAAGGATCTTGTACTTTGGACTGGGCTTTATAATTTTCTCTTTATATTCTATAATGTGATTTGATATTGGTTTATCAGAAGCCAGTTTCAAGCTCCCAGTCTACTACCCAATCCTCAGAGTCATCAAGTAAGAAGGCCACATCGTCTAGCAGTTCAACATCAGTCAGTAGCACCAGTAATGCTATTCTCAATGGTGTAGGCAAGGAACATCTTAGCAAAGGTTTGTTTCTTATGCAGTCTTGCAGGCTATTCAGGGATCATGCAACTAGTCCCATTCTAAGTCATTTTTAGCATTCACATTCGAGGCACAATGTTTCCCTATTTAAATCTCATATATGTATTGAATCTGTCACACTTACAATCACATTCATCAGATAGCTGAAGTTTAGCATGAATTTCCATTTTGTTTCTTGGATAGACTGTAGGCCTATTTTTATCTCCTGTGTAGTTTTGCTATTAATTGAAGTTAATAACAGTCAAGATTTACACAATCAAAATTTCCTCTCAAATGCATTAAGACACTGCAATAAAGTTTGCTTAAATGTTGATTGTTATCTTCACTCTGTAGTAAAAGAGTATATGAGTCCATCTCAGCATTTATATTGACATCAGAGCTGATATAGTGCTCATTCCAGATCACATTACTTGTCCATGGTTTGAATAAATATATCTTATTCTACAATGAATTGACCACATTATTACCATCTTGATGAATAAAATAATTTCATGGTTCCCACCACCATTTCAACCTTCTTTTAAAGTGTTTCATCAGCAAGGTGATACATCTGATGGTAACTGTTGGATAATGATTACTTGTCAGTGCTGACAATTTTCATGAATAAGTCCCCTGTTTTGATGCAAATGTACTTTTAAAGCCTAGCGTTCATGAAACTTTTGATTAAACTATTGAATAGAAGCTGATACTGAAAAAGTTCATGGAGCAAGTAGTAAGTCGTCCAACAGAGAATCGTCATCTACGACGAAATCATCATCCACATCAAAGTCCTCTGTCAAGTCATCATCTCAGTTGCAGGGCAAGTCATCAACGTCGTCATCATCATCCAAGTCGAGTAGTAATTCATCAAAGACGTCTACATCCTCAGCCAGTGTCAGTGCCAGCACATCATCAGGATCTAAGAAATCAGATTTAAAGTAAGTGAAAGATAAAGGGCCAGGGGCCTGTTTAAAGTTTGCAAATGATAGTAACTTCGCTATTATAAAACCTACCATCATGGTAACGGGTCACAGCAGCCATTCATAATCAAGGTTTCCATGACAGTTAAAAAAGTGGAAAGGTTGACTCTCTGTATGAAATGTGACCGTGGTCTTGTCAAGTAATTTTGACTGTTATATTTTAGGGGGATGCCACCTGATCCTGCTGAAAATCAACATGCATTTCACCCTAGTGACCTTTCACATGTATCTCCAAAAGTTCATTCCTCATTTTTTACAGGAAGAAAAATCTCAGTTTGATGCTTTAATGGAGCATAGAAAATATCTATTTTCATTTTCTTGTTGAGACTGCTTTTGCTTCATCAGCTTCGTATCAGTGAATGTTTGATGTTTCTGAAATTATCTTCACTTTATAGTGTAAAAAAAATGATTACTCTGGTTCTATCTGCAAGGAGCAAAGAAACCAAGTATGATTATAGTTTTAAGCTGAACTCAAATATTTTATGCACACTTTAACTTCATTAAACATTGGAATTTATGCTGAATACCCACACCTGAAGCTAATGAATGTGGATAAGCACTTGTGGGAACATAATTATAATTTCTTTGAAAAGGGGCTGTCATTTGATAAAAAATTGCTCGCTCATTTCCCTTGTTTCTTAGCAATTACCTGTACACAGGTTCACATGATTTGGGACACAATACATACAAAGCAGGTGATCATTTTAATCCTTAAAATCACCCATGGTCATCTTGTTTTGTTGGTCTAGATCATCCAGCGATGGGAGTAAATTCAAGAGAGAAAAAGACGATCACAAAGAGAGCAGTGTGAGTAGATCAAACAAGGAAGATAAAGCTTCTAAAGAACACAGAGTCATCAAGGAAGAGAAGGTTGTCAAGGAAGTTAAAGTTCAAAGGTCATCAGAAGGCAAAAGGTCTGGGAGCAGTGAGAAGTCACACCGAGAAGATGGAAAAGGTGAGTATTTATCCTTCAAAATTTGACAGGTGCATGTTCCACAAGACTGATAAACATCTGAAATGAAGTCATTGGTTATGTGATGATATTGACTTGGAACAGATTGAATATAAACTTAGAATACGCAATTTGAACACAGAAAAAGTAAAAACAGTTATCATTATTGTGTGAGGAGATCTGGGGCCTGTCTTACAAAGAGTTGCTATTGATACGATCAGTCGCAACTATGGAAAACCATTAAAGTCAACATATGAAATGCATGTTTGTTCATAAAATAATTTGAGATGAATGTATATCCATAAATTCATTGATTTTTTGACAATATGATGTGTTCTCCTTTGTTTACAAATGACATGTTGCAAATTTTCTGCAGAAAAAAATTATGACACTGCTGGATCAATGATAAGTCTTTGCAAGGTGGGGCCTGATATTCATCTACAAGTTTCAACTGCATATTTACCTGAATTAGGGAAATTGACCATCACATTCTAATGCGGGTGATTCTCCCACTCCCCTTAACATTTTTTTTGTGGAGCGTTGTGGCCCAGTGGATTAGTCATCTGACTTTGAAACAGAGGGTCGTGGGTTCGAATCCCAGCCATGGCGCAATTTCCTTCAGCAAGAAATTTATCCATATTGTGCTGCTCTCAACCCAGGTGAGGTGAATGGGTACCTGGCAGGATTAATTCCTTGAATGCACTGAGCGCTGAAAGGCAGCTCGAGCTAAAGCCAGGGTAATAATAATAATAAACAATGAGACTCGGAATAGAATATTTCTAGATAGATGGCGCTATATAAATACCTATTATTATTATCATTATTATTATTTGTGAAAAATCCGAAATGTGTTTGTGATTTCATTTTTTTTCATTGATCTTGATCATCATTTAGACCAACTTTTTGATGCCCGATTCCAATGTTATGATATACCTGCGCAACAGCCCCCAAATTACCCAAAGGTGGCCAGTCTTAAAAGGTCACAGGCAACAGTTAAAACATCTTTTAATTTGTACTTCAATGATGCTGTCAACATTTGAGATCCCCCCATCCATCTTTCAGGCATCAAATTATTCTTTTGAGGGCTAAATGAAAATTAACTGCTGTGAGTGCTCAGTTTATAACTTGTTGATCTCTACAGCATCTAGCAGTAAGAATTACAGCAGTGATAACTGGGGTGGGGCTCCGTCAACAGAGCTTGATAGCTGGCCAGAGGAAGGAGAGAGGGTAAGGAAGGTGGAGAAGAAGGCCACCCACCGAGATAAATCCAAGGAGAAGGAAGAGCGTGGTAGTGACGGGGGTCAAAGGTCATCTAAGGAGAGGTCACAGAGGGAAGAAAGTGTTGCATCTAACTCCAGTCAGGGATCGGTAGGCTCAGCATCTAGAAAGGAATCACCAGCAACCAGCTCTTCAGACAGAGGTCAGAACGATAGAATATAGGGCAAGATCCTTTGGGAATTTTTACCAATATATATTTTTGCTCATTATAACAATAATAATTGATAAATGAAATAAGTAAAAATAACAATAAAATAATAATAATATTGAATAAATTAAAATGACATTAAGTGAAATAAATAAATAGATGCAAAAATTATTGAATGAAAAATACATTTTGCCATATTTCTTATTCACTGAAAATTAGTTTTATTGTCATCACACATTTTTTTAAAGATGGAATGATTTAGTCCAATTCAAATTACAATGTTGAATCTGTACCAAGGCTAAATACTGTTTATTTCTATTTTTATTTTCAGTGGAGCACAAGAGGAGAAAAGTGGATGCATCAGCTATACTTGTGAGTATAATAGCTTGTATTCTTAGGTCATTATTATAAGCCTATTTTGGAGGAGAAAACATTTTTTTTCTGGGGTTAACTTTCGAACTCACAACCCTATTCTTTCTACATTGTATGAGATGTTTTTCACTGTTGTTCCGAAAATTGTTCAAAAATGTGTGAGGTCAATGCAAATTGAGTTTTCTTATCTTAATTAGAAAGATATGATTATTTTTAGATTCTTAGCAGCAGAAATTAATTGATTTTAGCATAGCTATACTGTAAAAAAAAATTTGCAAAAAAAAACACCCAAAGAATATTTTTTTAAGTAAGGAAATACATAAAATACAGAAGACAACTACCTGTATCTTCAAACCAAAGTTCTTTTAACCCTATCTAGGCCAGGGTATTTTTGGAGTTCATGTGGCCGGGGGGGGGACCTCCCAGACCCCCCTTGAGATCTCGGCCGTTGACCGCGCGATCACGTCGTTAATTGGCACACAGGTTGTCTGGGATATAATTTACAAAATGGTATAGTAATTTATTTCTTGCGAATCGTTATTACCTAATTACGCTAATTTGGGCGTAATTAGTATGCGAAATCATACTTTTTCCTCTAACTGCATAAATAAAGCTCCAAATGTTCTAATTTTTGGCATAGAAACTTTTTGTGATGTTCTTAGCAAGTGTGCATGAAAACAATTGTGATATCAGATCAATGTGTATTATATTGTTTTTGCAATTTCTTATGTATTTCTCTGTTTTTTGGACCTTTTGTTTTTCATTGTTATTTTCAATGAAATTCGTTGGGGACTCTTCTAAGATCATATACAGCGTACAGTACATACATTTAGGTCAGCTAAACTAAAAATAATCATACATTTATGATTTTTGTGTCATCTGCATAGCAGAGTGAGACTACAGGCGCCGCTTTTCCGACGGCGGCGGCGTCAACATCAAATCTTAACCTGAGGTTAAATTTTTGAAAAGACATCATAACTTAAAAAGTATATGGACCTAGTTCATGAAACTTGGACATAAGGTTAATCAAGTATCACTGAAGATCCTGCATGAGTTTTATGTCACATGACCAAGGTCAAAGGTCATTTAGGGTCAATGACCTTTGGCCGAATTGGTGGTATCTGTTGAATTCCCATCATAACTTTGAAAGTTTATGGATCTGATTCATGAAACTTGGACATAAGAGTAATCAAGTATCACTGAACATTTTGTGCGAGTTTCAGGTCACATGGTCAAGGTCAAAGGTCATGTAAGGTCAATGAACTTTGGCCATGTTGGGGTTTTTGTTGAATAACCATCATATCTCTGTAAGTTTATTGGTCTAGTTCATAAAAAGTGGACATAAGAGTAACCATGTATCACTGAACATCTTGTGCGAGTTAGAGTAGTTTTCAAAGTCAGCACTGCTGCTATATTGAACCGCGTGATGCAGGTGAGACGGCCAGAGGCATTCCACTTGTTGGTTGAAAACACAATTTACTTTGACTTTGTACACGAAATCACGTTTTTTAGGCAATTTTGGGTCTGACATGCACTTATATAATGTTGCGTAACTTCAGAACCATCAGAACCACGTACCCGGGTGACGCAAAATTGGTCTCAAAAGTTGCGCAAGGCTTAAAAGTAAAAAGTCAGCGAGCGGCGCGGTCAAAAAATTTTGCGCGGCGGAAATATCGCACGACTCGTTGAGGGGGGGCCTCCGAGGCGCCCCCCCCCCCTCGGCCTAGATAGGGTTAAAACAAAATAGTTAGGAATGCATTTGCATTCTAAGAGCTAGATTTTTTCTCATCATAATGTTCTTATTAATGCATAAATTAGCATAATTTGTATTTTAAACATCTGAATATTTTTGAAAAATTAATCATACAGCCTTGCAGAGTACCTCACATACTACTATTATGTCAATGTTTGCGACAATTGTGTAGTCAGCGGCCAGGGGTGGGGGGATGGGATTGATGCATACAATAATGTATAGAAAAAGATCAAAGTTATGTGGTATCTTTATATAACACTGCATTCTGTGAGGGAAAAAGAAACATCTGGTAGTTCAAGACTTTCAAAATTATTTTATATCTTTTTCGAGCACATGAAGCTTTTGATCAGATGTGGCTTCATCTTAGTATTACGTGCCTTAATTCACTTCAATTCATTTATTTGACATTCTTTAAAATTATTCAAACACATATATGATAGGATGGTATAATAGATGGATTAATATGATGCAGGGCCATACTGCTCTTTTCTTACTTAGTTACTAAGGGTGTTTTTATCTTTAAGAATGTTTTTTTTTAAGAAAAATTAATCATAAATAATCATTGACAGTAATACCTTTACATTTTTCATGCAGTATTGGGAATTATTTCATAAGAGTTTTCTTGACTAATATTGTCTTTAAAATGTTGTAATGAAATAAATATTGACATAAAAAAGATGACAGTATGTCATTATTTTTAAAGAAATCCCTATAAAGACGCATTTAGTGTGGAGTGCAAGTGCATTTAATAAATTGACACGATCTCACTCCTTTGCCACCTTGAGCCTTGAAGAAGTACTCTCCCAAAAAGCGTACACGCTGTCCTGGAGAGGGTTGTGCTGTGTCAGGTGCTGCCAGTGCTTCAGGTGATGTGGTGATCCTGTGGTGGTATTCTTGGTGCACTATATACAGTGTGCTAGGTGCAGTGTGTGGGGGTTGCGTGTGTGCCCCTCTTACAGCATCCTAAGGGGCGGGGAGGCAACATTTGCTGAATGATAGGCAATGTTGCTTCCCGGAAGCCAGCTATAGAGGTCGAAGTTACAGCAGCGTTTGGGAGAGTATTCCAAATACAGATGGTTCTTGGGAACATACTGTACATGTAGCAGTTCACTCTACAAAAAGGTTGGGTGTACTTGAGCTGATGTCCAGTGTGTTGTGAACATTTGTTTAAAAAGATTTTCATTGGTTGAATGACATGAGAGTGCTCTAAAACAGCATTTTTCATGGGTTATTTGCTTCAAAAATAGCTGTGTATTACAGAGATAATTTGAAGATGAAATGGTTCTCAGAATACCTATTTGAAAAAAATGTAAGGATGTTTCACAGATAGAGCATTTTGTTTTATCTGAATATCCCCCATATCTTAAAATCTTTTTCCAGGTATCTAGCTCTAGCTCTCCTGACCTAGCAAGGGAGACATCTTCTAGCAAACACAGGAGAAGTAAGGTGAGATACAACTCTCTTCTAAGAGTGGAATTTTATGATAGGCCAAATTTATTTCATCAAACAATGCATTAAGGGGAAGTTCACCCCAAAGAAAAGTTTGCTGTAAAAATAGAAGAAAAAAAAATAATGAAAGACATTGATGAAGGTTTGAGTAAAATCTGCTAAAGATTGAGAAAGTTCTGAGAATTTCAAGTTTTGGATTTGTGACATCATAAACAAGCAGCTGCCCAATATATGTAAAATGCATTCCCATTTGCGGCGGAGCAGAGGATTATCGTTTGTGTTTGAGGGGACGTCTATTGTTGCGTCCCCCTTAAACACAAAAGATTATCCTCTGCTCCGCCGCCAATGGTTCCTGATGACTTGTTTTTGTTTTCTTTTCATGAATGGGTGTGAAATTATTTGTGTATTGATATACAAAAGGTACATTAAAACCATTAAAATTTTGAAAAAAATGACATTACCATTTGCTTTGTAGAAATGCTGCTCACAAGTGACTTCTCAAATCAAATAATTAAAATTCTAATAATCTTTTAATGCTTTGATGGATTTTTCTCAAACCTTCATCAATAGTTAGTATTATTTTTTTCTGCTATTTTTGCAATAAACTTCTTGTCAGGATGAATTTCTCCTTTGCTGCTTACTCTTGACTGTATTGTTGTTAATGGACACGACCACCTCAACAAAAAGTTGATTTCAATAAAAAGAGAAAATCCCATTAGCATAACACTGAAAATTTCATTAAAATCAGGTGTAAAATAAGAAAGTTATGACATTTTAAATTTTGCTTAATTTCACCAAATAGTTATATGCACATCCTGTTTGGTATGCAAATGAAGGAACTGATGACCTCACTTACTCACTATTTCTTTTGTATTTTATTATGTGAAATATGAAATATTCTAATTTACTCCTCATTGTCCAGTGAAACAAACTTGTATTTCTCCCTGAACATGGGGAATTAGCATTGTCAAACATTTTATGGTCCTTAATGTCAAATCTGTAAAAATGGAAAGATTGTATAATTCAAACAATAAAAAACAAAAGGTATAGTGAGTGAGGGACATCGATTTCTCTTTTGCATGTGACTAAATTGTGCATATAACTATTTTGTGAAAAATAAGCAAAACTTTAAAATATCGTAACTTATTTTACATCCGATTTCAATGAAATTTTCAGTATCATGCTTGTCTGACTTGTCCTTTTAGTAAATATCACAGTAAAGGCAAACTCCAGAATTATGAATCAATCATTCATGTTCCAAAAAAACTATATCAGGTCCCTGTCCAGTCCCGTCTAAAGCTTGTTTAATTTGTTTTTGCACATGAATGCTTTTACAATTATGAATTGGATGTACATAATTCTTCTTGTTTGTAAAATCCTATTTCATACTTTATACTTTTCTTATACCTTTATCTCTTAGGGACTTGCAATCTGCTATGTGTGATGTGCTATAAAAGAAATAAGTATTATTCATTGTGTCGGTGCAAGAATGCCCTTAACACCACACTTGAGCGCATCACATGCCCGCAAAAACACCCTTAGCAGCATGCATAAGTGCATTGCTTAAGGGTGTTTCTGTACTGATGGGGTGCAGAAATGTTTTGCTAAGGGCGTTCTTGCACCAACACAATGTATTATTCTTAAGTTTAGGTGAGTTTGATTAAACCAGCATATCAGTTTTCACTCTCTGCTCTCCCCACTTCTGTTCCATATTCCAGAGCAAGGAGCGTCACAGGGAAAGAGAAGTTCTTGAAGCCCCTGAGCCAGAGAGAGAAAGAAGTAGAGAGAAAGATAAGAAGAGTGAGAAGAAGAGGGATCATTCAGCCGGTGATGTCAATCATGAATCTAAGAGACATAAAGGCAGTGATTCAGGTATGAGGTTTTTAATGTAAATCTTGGCAATGATATAAGAGTGTTCATCTGACTCCTAAATATGGGACTTGATGAAATGTTTTTTTTTTTTGTTTTCTCCATGTCCTCAAATTATCACGGTTTAAACATTAAGAAAGTAAAAATGAAGACTTATGGGTAAGACATACAAAAAGTTAATTATTGTATGGGATTGCCAAGCTAGTGATCAGAAATTTGTGATATGAAAAATAACTAAAAGATACAATGACCCGAATATTCATGTACAAGTAAGATGACTATTCAAACCACGGTGTGTGCAGAATGCTTGAATCAAGTGCACCTCATTTAACCCTATGTACATGTAGGCTGGGGATGGGGCCTCTGAGCCCCCCCCTACATAAATATTTGCGCAATATTTTCGCCACTTGAATTTTTTTTACCGTGCCACTCAATGACTATTTACCTTTAAGTCTTGCGCATCTTTTGAGACCAAATTTGCGACTCCGGGTAAGCGGTTACGAAATTACGCAACATTTTGTAAGTGTATGTCAGACCAAAATTGCTCTAAAACATGATTTCATGTACAAAGTCCCTTCTAATTGTATTTTCAACCAAAATCATAAATGTATGATAATTTTTAGTTTTGCTGGTCTAAATGGATTTATTTTATGCTGTTTATGATCTCAAAAGAATCCCCGACAAGGTTCTTCTAAGAAACAATGAAAAAACAAAAGGTCAAAATAACAAAGAAATACATGAGAAATTGTGAAAACAATATAATACATGAGAAATTGATCTGATATTGCAATTTTTTTTCACGTTCATTTTTGTCTCACCGGCATGGCAGAGTGAGACTATAGGCGCCGCTTTTCGGCGGAGGCGTCAACACCAAAGCTTAACTGAAGTTCAAGATTTTTGAAATGACAGCATAACTTAGAAAGTATATGGACCTACTTCATGAAACTTGGCTATAAGGTTAATCAAGTATTACTGAACACCCTACCTGAGTTTCATGTCACATGACCAAGGTCAAAGGTCATTTAGGGTCAATGAACTTAGACCATGTTGGGGGAATCAACATCAAAATCTTAACGTTAATCAAGTATCACTGAACATCCTGCACGAGTTTCACATCACATGACCAAGGTCAAATGTCATTTATGGTCAATTAACTTTGGTCGAATTAAGGGTATTTGTTGAATTACCATCATAACTTTGAAAGTATGTTGGTCAAGTTCAAAATTTGGACATAAGAGTAATAAAGTATCACTGAACATCCTGTGCGCATTTTAGGTCACATGACCAAGGCCAAAGGTCAATGAACTCCGGCCATAAATGGGGGTATCTGTTGAATCACCATCATAACTTTGAAAGTTTATGGATCTGATTCATGAAACTTGGACATAAGAGTAAAGAAGTATCACCCAACATCCTGTGCGAGTTTCAGGTCACTTGATCAAGGTCAAAGGTCATGTAAGGTCAATGAACTTTGGCCACATTGGGGTATTTGTTGAATTACCATCCTATCTCTGTAAGTGTTTTGGTCTTGTTCATAAAACATGGAAATAAGAGTAACCAAGTATCAGTGAACATCTTGTGCGAGGTACTAGTTTTCAAAGTCAGCACTGCTGCTATATTGAATCATGTGATGCAGGTAAGACCGCCAGACGCATTCCACTTGTTTTTTGAATTTCTGTTTTTTATTGTTTTTTCAATGGAAATAGGACGAAACTTTATTTTGACCATAAATACATGTAAGATGTAATTAATTGATTTCAATCAGTGAAAGGAAAAATAAGGTTTAATTTATGAATTTTGGCTAAAAACACTATTTGCATTAGATTTGTACACAAATTCACTTTCTTGAGCAATTTTGAGTCTGCATGCACTTACTAAATATTGCGTAATTTCGGAACCTTGTACCCAGGGGTCGCAATTTCAGTCTCAAAAGTTGCGCGCGATATGAATGTAAAAGTCAATGAGCAACACGGTCAAAAAATTTTGTGCGTCCAATTTATCACGGAGGGGGGGGGGGGGTGGTGGGTTGAATCAGCCCTTCCCCCTGACATGTTTTGCAATTAATCCACTGTGCAAGATCTTTTTACAGGGTGGCATGCTGACTGGAAATGCATGCAGACCCAAAATTGCTCAAAAAAGTGAATTTGTCTACAAATCCAATGCAAATAGTGTTTTAAGCCAAAATTCATAAATGTATCATTATTTATCCTTTTACTGATTGATATCAATTAATTCCATTTTCTTTATGGTCAAAATAAAGTTTCCTACAATTTCCATTGAAAAAACAATAAAAAGAAAGAATGTCGAAAAAACAAGATATTGAGAAAACAATAAAATACATAAGAAAATATATATATGTATGAAATTTTTGTTAGTACCATGTACATTTGATCAAATTCATGTAAAGTTTCTGTGTACCAAAAATTGGCATTTTAGGGGCATTATATAGTTAATTAGAGGAAACTTGATTTTATGCATAAATAATCACAATTGGCAATTAGATTTTCACAGAATTTGATCTTATAGTTTTGTAGATTAAGCCATGGGTATTAATGCGCCTGCTAATTTTCATCAGCCTCCCCCCATCTTCTAAGGCGTCGAAATAGTACAGTCAAGCAGTATCTTTTATTAATAAGCTCTCATTATCAGGAATGTCATAACGTTGATGAAACAATTTGTTCTCTTGATGTTGAATGGATATTGTTCTTGGTCTTCTATGCATACACAAGCTGCACAAACTGATATCTCTTTATTATTATTTTCAGGTCATGAGGGGAAAAGTAGTAAAAGGTCATCATTAGGTGATGGAGCTAGTTCAAGCAGTGGTATGAATGGAGAGAGGATGGTGAGTGGTCCCATACATCTTGTTTAATTCAACCAATTTATCAAAGCTTGTTTTGAGTGGAAAGAGAAAAACAAGATATTTTTGAAAATTTAATTGAGATCAGATGATAGATAACGAGGTCTGGAGTTTTGCTTATTTTTCACAGAACAGTTATATGCCGAACATAGTCATATGCAAATGAGATAGTAAATGATGTCACTATTTGTTTTGTATTTTATTGTTTGAATTATGCAACATTATAACAGTACAAAAGAAATAGAAAAAAATGACAACGAATGAGGCAGTTTACAGATATGATGGGCAAAGTTTTGCAGTGCCATGCACGCAAAATCTGAGTAATTAAAAAACTGTTAAATTTTCTCTCAGTAGCATTCTTTTTCCGTAAATTTTTGGCGAGCTCAGTTTATTTCATAAGCTAAATATATAGTGTTAGTATTGATGAACAATGAATTGAAGTGAGCAGGGGTGATATTCTGAGGTCATTTTATCTTTAAAATATTATATTATTTACTATCAATAACTGGGATATACCCATTTGATTTGCTAGTTCATTACAATTAACTTGCGTGCCGAATATAGAGTACACAATTTTCCTGCGCGCGCGCTGCATCTCCCTATTAACGCACTATCCCAAGATCATCGCGCAATTTGGCGTCCATTTCCTCTTTTACTTTTGCCTGCGGTCGAGTTCAGTCGCAAAGCTAAGTACACTCCCAAAATTGCATTTCTGTTTGCTTTTTGGATACCTTTATTGTGCATTCTTCCCTTATTTCAATCTTATTTATTTAATTTAAGATTGTTGTAAGATTATCCCGTTGCGCGGAGCTTCCGTGATATTTATTTCACGTTTTTTGTTCGTGAGTTTGTTTTTTAAGATACGTTTCTCAACAGGCGGGTTGTCTTCACTTCTCCGCCCCATAGCTCCGCGCCTTCCTGCGTGTCGCGGGCGTTGACTTCGCTCCTTTTTAATTCCTTTAATTCTTTTTATTCACTGACTTCTTCGTTTATACGACTCTCGTGAATTTATTTGAATTATTTCTCCACAGATAGGTTCTGTAGGACGTCAGGAGCGTCGTATTTCAGTCTCGTTTCAGGTTCTTTGTTTCTTGTTTCGAGTTAGTTGATTGTTCTTTTGTTTCAATCAATCCTTTGTTCTTGTGTTTATTAATTGAATTAATTAATTAATTATTTGATTCTTTTAATTCTTGACTTGCTCCTTTGCCTCGTCTTGAATTGAATTTATTTTATTTTCCTCTCCACAGCTTAGGCTATGCTGGACAGGTAGGGGCATCGCCCTTTATTTTTCTCAAACTTGTCTTCAACTTGTTGTTGTTCTTGTTTTGAGTTGATTGATTGTTCTCTTGTGTTTCAATCAATCTTTTATTCTTAATTGATTAATTGATCAATTGTTTTTCAACCTTCGATTAATTGTTAATTAATCGCCCTTCTTGTTCTCAAACTTGTCTTCAACTTGTTGTTCTTGTTTTGAGTTGATTGATTGTTCTCTTGTGTTTCAATCAATCTTTTATTCTTAATTGATCAATTGATCAATTGTTATTCAACCTTCGATTAATTGTTAATTAATCGCCCTTCTTGTTCTCAAACTTGTCTTCAACTTGTTGTTGTTCTTGTTTTGAGTTGATTGATTGTTCTCTTAGGTTCCAATCAATCAACAGGGTGGAACCGTGGAACTGCGTCCACGTGCCCGAGCGTTTCAGTGTGGAACCGTGGCGCAGCGGCCACGTGCCTGAAAGGTGATAGCCAAGGCTCCCTCGACGGGACCTGAACCTACTTGGGGAGTGTTGTACTAGTATAGAAAACCTCACTCCTCCAGGGCTGCTTGACCCACCGGCTATCGGGTCCGACAAGTCCAGGTTAAGAGCGTGGGACTCTTTTCCTGGCACAGACTAGGCTCGATGCTTTGTCAGCCTCCGTCAGGGAGCATTAGCAAAGGGCTCCCAGCCCCTAGTCGCTAGAGACACGTGAGCTTGACCCCGTCAATCTCACGATTAACTGATCAGGGTGGAACCGTGGAATTGCGTCCGCGTGCCCTTTAAGGTGGAACCATGAAATTGCGTTCATGTGCCTGAACGGCTTGATCAGATTGGGTGACTTTCTCATGCGAGATATCACGTCCCCCTCCCTGTCTCTTGTGCCCTCTTGTGCCCCCCGCTCAGAAGAGGAAGAAGAAGAAGAAATTCTTGGTCGCTAATCCCGCTTTGCGGACAGACCTATCTTTCTGATTCTTGTGCCGATGGCCAGGCGTCGTAACTTCATGTTACAACAGAACGCCCTCGAGTATCACGGATCTTTATCCTCATACTCCCTGTCAGCTAAAACCGCCGTGTCGAGCACCGGGCAGGTCAAGCAGACAGTCGCCATCTCGCACCTCGGAGAGTCACCGGCAATATCATGATTCGCCGGCTCACGCACCTGCAAGGGAAATCCCCGCTAATACGCAGGTGTTATCGACATACGGGCGTCGCCCGCCATTATGTCACCAGACTCCCCATAATTGTACCCTCTTCTGCCCCCCGGCGGGGCCGCACAGAAGAGGAAGAAGAAGAAATTCTAGGTTGCGGGCAGACCTTTCTTTCTGATTCTTGTGCCGATGGCCAGGCGTCGTAACTTCATGTTACAACAGAACGCCCTCGAGCATCACAGATCTTTATCCTCATGCTCCCTGTCAGCTAAAACCGCCGTGTCGAGCACCGGGCAGGTCAAGCAGACAGTCGTCATCTCGCACCTCGGAGAGTCACCGGCAATATCATGATTCGCCGGCTCACGCACCTGCAAGGGAAATCCCCGCTAATACGCAGGTGTTATCGACATACGGGCGTCGCCCGCCATTATGTCACCAGACTCCCGATAATTGTACCCTCTTCTGCCCCCCGGCGGGGCCGCACAGAAGAGGAAGAAGAAGAAGAAATTCTAGGTCGCTAATCCCGCCTTGCGGGCAGACCTTTCTTTCTGATTCTTGTGCCGATGGCCAGGCGTCGTAACTTCATGTTACAACAGAACGCCCTCGAGCATCACTGATTTTTATCCTCATGCTCCCTGTCAGCTAAAACCGCCGTGTCGAGCACCGGGCAGGTTAAGCAGACATTCGCCATCTTGCACCTCGGAGAGTCACCGGCAATATCATGATTCGCCGGCTCACGCACCTGCAAGGGAAATCCCCGCTAATACACAGGTGTAATCGACATACGGGCGTCGCCCTCCATTATGTCACCAGACTCCCGATAATTGTGGGTCAGGCGTCGCAACTCTCATGTTTCATACTACCATGAGCAGTGCGGGTAATTCCCCCACGCTTCATATCAGCTTCAGCCGCCTTGCTAAGCACTGTGCGGTTCAAGCAATCACCTGTCCTCTCACACCGGGCATTTATTGAAACGCTGTTCACCTACACGGTGACCCCCGTTTCTATGCAGGTGCTTCCGACATACGGCTTTCAAGCATCAACATGTCGGCAAGCTCTCGGTGACCGACGGCTGGACGTTGCATCCGTACAGGTTGCATCTATGCGTCCCTGAGCATTACGGGTTTTTACCCTCATGTTCTCCGTCATTATAAGACCGCCGCGGTCTTATTGCCGGTGTCGGGTATTGAGCGGATTTAGATTCTCTCGCCAACCCGCACTCCGGGGAGCCATCGGCGAGTTTACCTGCATGGGTATCCCCCATTATTACGCAGGTCCTCCCGAATTCGCCCTCTACGTCAAATTCATGTACGGCGACGGCTCTTTCAGCGGTAACTCCATTCTACCCCCTAAGCAGGCCTGTAGATTGGAGGTAAGAATTTCTTACATACCGCATGCCGCCCTTCTCTCGTGAGAATGTTTGGCTGCTTTTGAGAGGGCAACCTATCACGCCCGCGGACCGTCCGCCCAGGCGACGGGACCGTCGGTTTTTGGCCTGAACCTCACTATTTATTCGAAAGTAAGGGTGCCCTGTCTTACTCAACTCCTACTCTTGTAAGGTTAGAGTCAGGGCTAGTACAGACACCCGTCCTCCAGCGATCGCCGCAGTAGAGAGGGCGACTCCGATATGAGCACCATCACCGCTCAGCGGTATGTCTCACTATCTCGTAGCTCTCCGAGCTTATGAGTATGTATATCGGATCTGAATGTCACGGCGATTAAAAGTTCTCCTGTGCTTAGTAATCGCTATGCCTTCACCACCCGGTGCATTATGGTTATTTTAACCTATTTGTCTCGTATTCGGGCGGCTCGTACGAGCCCTGCCCTAGCTGCCATCACCGGTCGTCCCCCGGACACCGCCGGCAGCACCCGCACCAAATACCTGGAGGGAATCAGCTATTCATATGCTAGATATCCCTCCTGTTGACATTCACAACTATTCCCCGAGTCTTTCCCGGTCGGGTAAGCATCATCTCGGAGGAAAGAAACCGACGTATATCTCATGAGATTGTTGGCTGTGTATGTGCGTTCAGGCTTGTTTAAAGCCCCAGGATTTTCTGTCGGCATTTCTATGCCTACTTTCTGGGCACACCCACTGTGCTGGGTCGGCGAGTTTACACCAAACTGTTCGCCGCCAGGCCATCGGTCGAGCTCTAACAGTCTATCTTATAGACTGCCCTCTATGTGGGTCAAGCTTGCGGGCGTCTCCGCCGTTTCCTTCTTGTGTGGAGTGGGCTACGGTCGATGTTTTTACCGTGCCCGTTTGTCGAATCGTCTTCTTTTTAGAAGCCTTTTCACTCGGCACACTCGAGTCGCCTCGCATGCTGCTTTCATCCTCCTTCCATGCAATGCATGTGGCCATGGTCACCGCGCGACCGAGGATGATGTAACCGTGGATGGATGTATGCTTATGCCTGCCCAACCACGAACTCCATGAAGGTGATTTACTTCACTGGAGTTCTTCTTTTAGAAACTTAGATTCTCATCCCCCGCTGCTTAGGGCGTCATTTTTTGCCGCCCCCCGCAGCTTTTCGGAACTCCTTATCTTACCGATATCGGACTGTTCCACGCTGCCGCAACCGGCGCCGGCGGTGCTTGCTCTTACGATCACCAGAGAAACCAGGCCTTGTGGCTGTTTTCATAAACAACTGGTTCTCACCGCAGACTGAAGGAAATTTTTGTGATTACTTTCCTCAAGTCTCCTTACTCCTTCGCTTGTTTCTTCAAGCGAGGACATCGACACTCTTAGCCAGTTTCCGTCCCTAACTTGATAGGACAGGGCTGTTGTTACCTCATTCGATTCCGTTCGGAACGTAACTGTTGAGGTATCATATCTGGCGATGTCTGTTGGTTTAGAGCATCTCTTGATTGTCGTTTACGCTTGCTGCTGCTAGGGATTTCCCCTCCCAGCGGACATCCATCGCAGCCTAGCCTTACGGGCTCTCTCGGCGATGGTGGCTTGAGCCAAACCACCTCTTCCACCGCGGGGGCTGCACCCTCAGGCGGGTGCTTTAATCAGTACGGGAGAAAGGGGATCCTGAGTTCTCTCTCGATCACTCGGTCTATCACACTTGTTTTGTCGTGATGTGTACCGCGCTGTTTCTCTGACATGCCCGGTTGAGCTGTTTTGGTTTTCTTAAACCTTACTCTCCGTCTTTCCAGGTCCTTTCGGACCGCTAGAAACGTTCTGCCACAGCTCTCTATCAGAATTCTGCAGATGTTCTGCCCTCACGCATTTGAGACAGACATCGAATTCTGGGCGCTTTCTCCCACACGGGCTTCTGAGATACCTCGCCTTCTCAGATTGTTTGATTGATCACTTAATGAACCTTAAAAGCTTCAGTTTTTCCGATCACGATTCTTGTTGAAATTTTCAACAAAATCCGAATCTTACGATCTAATCAGCTGGTGATGTTGTTCTCCTGACACTAGACCGAGGGCCCATGATATTTAGTATCATTCTTCTTGGGCTCTTTCTATGGAATCGTCGTTTACGACTTCTTGAGGACCGCCTATTGACGCTCCTCTTTCCTTCACTTCCTTGTTCTTAAGGACTTCTTCACATGAGGCTTTATTTGCCTCCTCTGTCCTTAAGGCAACGGCCTTCGTGTCTTCATCTTCCTATTATTACGCACTTCTTAGTCTAGACATGCCTCCCTTCACGTTGAATCCGTGTTGGTCTAGCAAATCAAATGGGTGTATCCCAGTTATTGATAGTAAATTATGAAAATACCATGATTTTCTTATTTACGAGATAACTGGATATACCCATTTGAACCCTCCCTCCTACCCCTCACCTTGTGTGACAACATGTCTTGCTTGCAGGCTCATGAGAGGATATTGGACGCCAAATTGCGCGATGATCTTGGGATAGTGCGTTAATAGGGAGATGCAGCGCGCGCGCAGGAAAATTGTGTACTCTATATTCGGCACGCAAGTTAATTGTAATGAACTAGCAAATCAAATGGGTATATCCAGTTATCTCGTAAATAAGAAAATCATGGTAAGTATTTTCATATTATCTCTTAAAATGAAATTGGTATTCTGAGATGACATTTTATCTTTTTTTATTTTTTTCAAAGTCAGCACTGCTGCTATATTGAATTACGTAATGCAGGTGAGACTGCCAGAGGCATTCCACTTGTTATTTAATTAAATGAGCTTTTAAAGAAATGGGAATTATTGTAGTTGTAAAGGAGAACAAACTGCAATACAGTAGACAGGATCATGATTCATTCATGTTTTTGTCTTGCTTGCACACCAGAGCAAGACTACAGGCGCTGTTTTACGACCGCGACGGCATCATCAACATTGAAATCTTAACCAAGAATAACTTTTTGAAATGTCATCAGAACTTAAGAAGTAAATGGACCTAGTTCATGAAACTTAAACATAAGAGTTATCAAGTATTACTGAACATTCTGCGTGAGTTTCAGGTCACATGATTAAGGTCGAAGGTCATTTAGTCTCAATGAACTTGATCAATATCAAAATTTTTACCATGGTTAAGTTTTTGAAATGTTGTCATAACTTAGAAAGTATATGAGCCTAGTTCATGAAACTTAACCACTTGACTGCTATAGGCTGTAATTCGCACTGACCCCCCTGGTGCTACTGAATGGTACTTACAAGTTAGATCTATTTGGGACTACAACCGACAGCAACTTGGGGGACAAATTGTAAATAATCACATCACGTTCCTCATCACTATTTCCAATATCCATACAAAAACATCATCCTCCCCTTCTGACACAGGAAGCACTACATTTATTACTCCTATCGTCTAAAGTTTTGTCAAAATCCTGATTCACTTCTCCACTGCGAGTCGACATTTTGAACTGAGCGTCGTACACTTTCACTGTGGAAAAGTGAATACAAACATATATAAATCACTGCAAAAGTTTTGATAACTTTTGTGGAATAGCGCCATCTGGTGACCATATACATGCGCTGTTTTCATCGTAGGGGTATTAACAGCGCGGTGCTGATGCCTCAAACAGAAGATAGGTCAAGCACGTAATATTACGTGCCCAGCACAGATCGTACACTCGCCCAGCACGTAATATTACGTGCTACGCAGTCAGGTGGTTAAACATATAGTGTATCTCTGTCTGAGTTGCAGGCCACATAACCAAGGTCAAAGGTCACTTTGGGTCAACAAACTTTGGCCATGATGGGGGTATTTGCGTAATCATCATCATAACTTACAAACAGGATTCGTACGGGTCATGGAAAACCTGGAATGTCTACCGTGTAAATGAAAGGTGTAAAAGTCATGGAAAGGTTATGGAATTCTTGCTAGAAAGGTCATGAGAAGTCATGGAATCAAATTTATGAAAGAGAGTATCAACCTGGTACAAATATTATGGATTTAATTCATGAAACTTGGATATACATTAAAGGTCAAGTCCACCTCAGAAAAATGTTGATTTGAATCAATAGAGAAAAATCAGACAAGCACAATGCTGAAAATTTCATCAAAATTGGATGTAAAATAACAAAGTTATGACATTTCAAAGTTTCCCTTATTTTTAACAAAATAATTATATGACAAGCCAGTTACATCCTAATGAGAGTCAATGATGTCACTCACTCACTATTTCTTTTGTTTTTTATTGTTTGAATTATACAATATTTCAATTTGACGATTAGGACCTCCTTCACTGAAGCACAAAATGTTAAAATAATGGAATTCCAAATGTTTAGGGAGGAATGAAACTTCATTTCATATGACAATGACGAGAAAATAAAAATATTTCATATTTCATATAATAAAATACAAAAGAAATAGTGAGTGAGTGATGTCATCAGTTCCTCTATTGCATATCGATCAAGATGTGCATATAACTGTTTTGTGAAATGAAGCAAAATCCCCAAATGCCATAACTTTCTTATTTTACATGTACATCTGATTTTGATGTAATTTTCAGTGTTATTCTTGTTGAATTTTTCTCTTTTTTTATTCAAATCAAGTCTTTGTTAGAGTGGACTTGTCCTTTAAGAGCAATCAAGTATCCCAGAACATTGTGTGTGAGATTCAGGTCACATGACCAAGGTCAGAGGTCATTTAGGGTCAGTGAACTTTAGTAATGTTGATGGTATTTGTTGGACATAAGAGCAACCATGTATCCCTGAATATTCTGAGTGTGTTTCAGGTCCAATGACCAAGATCAAAGGTCATTTAATCCTATCTAGGCCGGGGGGCCTCGGAGGACCCCTCAACGAGTCGCATGATATTTTCTCTGCGCAAATATTTTTGACCGCGCCTCTCACTGACTTTTTACTTTCAAGTTTTGCGCAACTTTTGAGACCAATTTTGCATCACCCAGGTACTCGGTTTTGAAATTACGCAACGTTTTGTAGGTGCATGTCAGACCAAAAATGCTAAAAAACATGATTTTGTGTACAAAGTCAATGTAAATTGTGTTTTCAACCAAAAATCATATATGCATCATGATTTTAGTTTTGCTGGTCTAAATGTATGCTGCTTATGATCTTAGAAAGTTCCCAACCAATTTTATTGAAAAAGCAATGAAAAACAAAGGATCCCCAAAACAAAGAAATAAATAAGAAATTGCAAAAATACATTAGAAATTGATCTGATATCACAATTTCTTTCATGTAAACTTGCTAAAAACACTACAAAGAGTTTCTATGCCAAAATTTAGAACATTTGGAGCTTTATTTATGGAGTTAGAGGAAAAGTAATAAAGTATGATTTCGCATACTAATTATGCATAAATAGGCATAATTACTTAATAATAATCCGCATGAAATAAATTACCATACAATTTTGTAGATTATATCCCAGACAATCGGCGTGCCAATTTTTAGCGCGATTGCTAGGTCACCGGCCGAGATCTCATAGGGGCCTGGGATCCCCCCCCCCGGCCATAAGAACTCCCAAAATTCCCCAGCCTAGATAGGGTGAAGGTCACTGAACTTGTTGTGTTGGGATATTTGTTGAATTGGCATCATAACTTAGAAAGTTCATGGATTTAGTTCATGAAACATGGACATCATGGTTATCCGATATGAATGATTGTTTTGCACATTTTATAGGTCAGATGGTCATGGTCAAAGGCCATTTTGGGTCAATGGACAAGTATTTTATTGAATGTTTTGTTTTGTGAATAATTATTCAATAGCTGTTTTCAAAGTCAGCACTGCTGCTTTATCAAATTGTGCAATGCAGGTGAGACTGCCAGGGGCCTTCCGCATGTTTGTAATGTAAATACATTTAGGGAAAAAGGTATACTGCTTCAGAAAATACCGAAACAGTAATAACGGTGTAATATTAAAGTTTGATAATTTGCTATACGCTCATACTCCCAGAAGGGGGAGGGGGATCCATAGAGTTAATAAATCTGATCCAATTTTCTTTTTTTTATTCTGAAATCTGCCCATCCGGATTAAAACCACTTTCGATAGCCTCTATTTAAACACACATTGCAGCCTTTTGTGGTGTTTCATTATCACACACATCAACTGACCTTAATTGACTGCTTATTTATCTCTTAGGATGAGAGAGATCGAGATAGAGAGATGATGAAAGAAGAAAAGTCATCAAGAAGAGAATCAGATGTGAGGGATAAACCTGCAAAGGAAAAGAAAATCAAGCGAGAACCACTCGATGATGATAGAGATGATGACAGACAATATCCTTTCTATAGATAACCATTTGACTCCTCTGAAGATAGTAGTGTTTCTTATATGGTTCATATTGCTTGGGAAATTCTTGATAGCCAGGGTATTTGAAATTATTGTTTTTTAGCAAGCATATAAATTCAAAGAATTTTTAAATTTCTGTTGGAGAGCCAAGGAAGAGTATTATTAGATTTTGCACTGCCTCTTTTCTGCTCTAATAACATTGCAATCTGGTGGCCGCTGATCCTTGAATACCGGGGAAGATCAAAAAATACGAAGAAGGTTGTTTCATAAAGCTGTTAAAAAGTTAAGCAAAACTTTACGAGCGACTGGAATATGTTCTTAAATATTAGTCAGCTACGTGGGGATGTATCAATAAGCACAAGAAAGGATCACCGGTTGTTTGTAAAGTCTTATGAACAGCTTCATGAAATATCCACCAGGGGCCCATTTCATAAAGGACTTGTAACTTTGCCATAATGGCAAGTACAGGTACCATGGTAACAGGGCTCAGAAGCCAATCATAATCAAGGTTACCATGGTAGTTGCCATTATGGCAAAGTTACAACGGTTGCAAGTCCTTTATGAAACCGGCCCCACGTGGATGTTTTATAAAGCTGTTTGTAAAGTTGGCAAAACATGTTCTGAAATGTTGGTCAGCTATGTAGGGATGTAGGGGATCACTGGTTTAGATGAGCCATTTGACATCATCTTTTCCAAAGGTCACAATGACTTTCAGTTGGGGGAAGAAAGTTTTATACATAGGTGATAATATTTCCCAAGAATCAAATTTAAAGGCAAGGTACATGTACTTCTTTCTACAATTCTAACATGCAAAATGCAATAAGTGTCACAACTTACCACGCCTTCCCTTACTCATGAAAGTGCAGAGATGCACTAACCCAGGAGCTTGTTCTGTATAGGACTCATTGGAAATTTAAATTTTTTTCTGATTGAATAAAATCAGAAATTTATTTTAATGGGTGAAAGTGTACTAACCCTATGATATTTTTAAAGAAAAAAAAAGTATTCAAAAAATCAGTGTGAAGTTCAGGGATAGCAGATCTTGACTGAGAAATGTCTTGAAAGGTTAAGAGTTAGGAATAAGGTTTCATGATAAGTAAATGTAATATGGGTCATAGCAATTTTGAAAGTTTGATGGAGTGGGGAAATGTATGCATTAATTCCCAATTTCATGGTAATCTTCATGTTTTCGTACATGGCTACTGAAAAAAGAGCAGGGTTAAGCTCTCTGGTTCAGCAGCCCCAGAGTACATTTTCATGGAAAAAAAATGTAGTACAAGAAAAGCAGATTTTGTATCGCCATATTTGAGAAAAACAAGGCTTCACAAGCTTGTTTTAAGATTGTCAGACACATAATGAGATATGTTTTGATTTTGATCCTTAACTCCAGTGTACTAAATCCAGCAGCTCAAGAAAAAGAAGACCTTGACGACACATTCTTACCTGGACAAGGAGGAGGTGAAAAGATTCATCTCAAAATTGTCTGTATTTTCAACTGAATCTTGTCATTCAGGAGAGAAGAAAGATTATCATAGCAACGTTATTGTATATATTTTTTGGGGTAATTATTCATGTATTTTCTCTGCCCATTTTCAGAAACTATCATGATAAAGGTGTTTCTTTTTAGTTGTTATTGTGTGGTTTGAATAGACACACAACAATGGTTAAATGTTATCATGAGCTCCACAACACTGAAGCTTAGTGTTTGATCATAGAGCTAATTTTATGCTTGATTGTTATGTGCAATCAATCATACAAAAATGATCATTAGCTTAGCTTTGTGCTTAAGGATCCTGGTGGGTGACTATCTTGTTATAACTTGTTGGGGATGACTTTCAAATTAATCTCGGTCAATCGGTTGCTAAGATTTTAGGAGCTGATAGTGGTTGTTAATAAAATTGTTTTGTGAATTGATCCCAGTTCCATCATCTGAAGATTCGAATATTAGAGTGCTTCCAAATTTTGAACTGAGAAGACTAATGCTACTCAATGATTTCTTTTACCATTATTCTGCGAACAAAATATGCATTACTCCCATTACAATATGGCTTTGTCATAGAACCACCACTAGGAACCCAAGGTATAAGACAGAGGTAAAATTTAACATTCTTCTGTTTGGGGATTGATTCTGCTTCTATTTATTCTCAATAACTTGTATACTCTCTCAAATTCTTGGTGGTGCAAATACAGTGTGACCATTGATAGGGGAGATCTGGGTTAGTTCGAACATTTTTGACAAAAAATGGCTGTAAAGTCCAAATGTATTTTATTTGAGAAACAATCAATATATCAGCTTGAAGCATATATCTAAGTGCTTCAAATGTACCCCATAATATTTTCAACTCTATGATGATTACTGAAAAAAACCCGCCTTGAACAAGACCATCGCAAGCATTCCAACTTACCCCATATACGGGTAAGTTGGAACATGGTATGGGGTAGGTTGGAATACTGCATGATCAATCAAGAAATACTAAAACTACTTACAACCGTAATAGTACATGGTTAGCCTATTTACTTTATTTTTTCCAAGTTCAAAATATAAAAAGTGGATTTGTTGAAGTGAGTTGAACTATATAATTTCTATTATACAGCCACTCATGCAAGTCGACTGTAGCAGAATTCTGCTTATTTGTATGTGTTTGATTTTTCATGTAATTAAGTGTACTATCAGCAATTTCATGTACTTCTGCATCAAATTTACATGACAAAAATTAATTGTTCATATTTTTTAAATAATTGTGCGAATAAGCATAAAATTGCCCTAAATTAGTTTTTTTATTTCGGGGTATGTTTTTGCCTTTAGCTCTATTTATTATGCTACTAGAATGCTACTTTTTGGTGAGAGTATCAATGGGAAACAAAACAAGCATGGTATACAATACATGTTCAGAGGAGTGTGAAATACTCTACATCTTTTTCTCATATCCAATGTTTTTATTCATAATTATGTTTGGGGCAAGTTGAAACATATTCCAACTAGCCCCTTCAATTTTGATCCAACTCATCCCAGGGGCCCACTTGACATTACAAGCTTACAGCCCCCCAAAAGGGGACTTCACCATGGCATATTAATAACCTTATTTTGTAGCTTGGTACAAGTGTCCATTATACCCCCAAACAGGCCAACTTGATCTATAAACTTCTCTGGGATAATACAAATTTCTGAAAGAGGAAAAAAATTACTCAGAAGGTGAAAAAACAAAAATTCCTTTTTAACATCACTAGGCTTGTTGCACATGTGTTGTCTATAATACGGTGGATGGCTGTTGATAGTAGCAATAATTTGAGGGCATTATTGCATAAATTTATTCAAAGACAATAAAGAAAATTACAATGTTTCAACTTACTGCACGTTCCAACTGACCCCAATCTCCCCTATAAAACAGGCTCTGTCATCCATGGTTAATAATGATTGATGATGATGATCCAAGGTGGATTCATTTTTCGAAACTTGAGCTGGGACTCATACAGAAGATTACTTGATAATATATGTAGTCACAAGAAGGTGGGATGGGGATATCCCAAGGTATGAGGTACCTGGTATGGTCGCCCAAGTGACATTCCAATAACGTTTGAAATCAGTATCCCTTTGAGATTTTTCTGAATCTTTTACAAGCCTTTGTAAGATAACCCCCCAGGTGGAATATTATGTATTACAGTACAATATCTTGAAATTTGGTTGATATGTCTGATATTTTCATTTGTCATTATGTGGTGACAGATTTTTCATTATTTTGCTTCATAATGATGTTATTTATCATACTAACGTGTTGTCAGTCATGCACAAGTCATGATTATTAAACTTACAAACAGCTTTACAAAATGGCCCCAGGGCAAATTGGCTACCCAAGTACATCTGATAACAACAACTTGACGGGTGATAGTTGTCAATTTGTTTTGCATTGAAAAATCACAAAATATATAATTCTGTATTGCCATGGAATTCTAGATGATGAAGATACAGGTACAAAATGCAAAATATTAGCCACCCTTAATCATTTGCGAGTGCTTTAATTGTATTTTAATGCAATTACCAAGTAAGTTTTCTTGGGAGGAAAAATAAAGAGAATGTTTCTCTCCATGAATTCAATAGGAAGAGGGGAAAAATGTTTGTAAAAATGTTTGTTGTAAAATTATTGTTATTCATGTTATCTTGAGAGTTCTTTTGTCCAAATCTTTTTTTTTCACAATTTTGGAATGATCGTGGTATGATATTCCTGCTTTTCACTTTTATTGTACATTTTTAATGTAGTAATACACAGTCACTTGCTCTGCACTGAAAACGTGCAACAGTACAGTTCTCCCGACTTTGTTATTGTGTTGCCAAGAAGTTTGTATACTGTTCCAACACAATGACAAAAAACACATGTTCACCATCCTATAGTATTGATGAGTGCTTTTGTGTTTTTACAGTGCTCAATATTTTAAATATCACAGAGGTAATAAAAGGAATGCTTAGGCCTGGTGGGTGTTTCATATATAGCTGTTTTTAAGTTAAGAGCAACTTTACAAATGACTGTTGATCCTTTCTTTCTTAGGTGCTAAATCAACATGAATAGAACTATGTGGAGTCACATGATTACCACGTAGAAAGGATCACCAGTCTTTCTAAGGTAGATCAAAAACCCACCTGGTGGATGTTTAATAAAGTTAATTGTAAGATACAAATAAATTTAAGCACAACTGAAACACGTTCGTAGGTGCCAAGAAGTCAGCGAAATAATTATCAATTAGCACAAGAAAGGGTTACCAGTCAAGTACAGTGTCTACAAGAATTATTTGTACACTTCATGCAGCAATGCAAAATGAGAAGATGAACTATGTTGGAACCAAAAATTCCTAGGTTGGCCATCAGAAGATACAATGAATTATATGCCACATGAAAGGGAAGTATATCAGTTGTTTTAAAACCTAGCTGGAAATTGCGATCGGTCACGCATGAACGATTATGAATTATGAAATGCAATAACGCATATTTTAAAACCTTGCTATGATTATTTAAGGGTAGCACCCAACGATTCATTGATCATGACTTGTTTTCGCAAGAGATGAGATGATATGTTTTCATTTGATATACAGTGCGTCGGTCAGTACGTGATTAAGCTATGATAAATCATCTCTAAACCTCAGTTTCGTTTTTTGTGGGACACACTGTACATGTCTTAATATTTCAGTTGGTATTACAGATTTCATAAATGATTTTAAATGAATTGATGCCTGACTGCTGTTGCCCCATTGACTTTTGTACAGGGGTGTAATTAGATTCATTTCTAATATTTCATTTCCTGTCAAAATAAATAAAACGTGAAAATGATCTGAAATTTACTTGTAATGAAAGCATGTCATCTAATCTCTTAGAAAAAATAAGAAATAAGTCATGATCATTGAAGTATAACAAGTTATACTTCAATGATCACAAAAAATATGAAAATATTTTATATTATCACACATAATGGATTATAATCATTTATGCGTGACTAATAAAAATTTCCAACTAGATGAAAAACAAAGACTATACTTTTCTCATTCATTTGATATATTATTCATAAGAGTTTATGAAAGCCAGGTTACAAATTTTTTTTTTATCATAGTCTATCCACTCATTTTTCAGTGTTTTTAATGTACATTGTACAAATAATTCTCGTAGACACTGTATGAAGTTATTTGTAACATACAAACGGCTGTATGAAACACCTACCAAAATGACAAAACTCAACACTATGAGTACCAACTCAATTGGATGAGGCATCCAACAAAAATGTTGCAGAGGCAACTTAGAATGTGTTTGTTTTTGCCAGGTGACAAAAATTGTGGACCAATGAAAGAATTTGAAGTGTTTGCATTTATATTTGTCCAAATCTTGTAGGTTGACTCATGCAATACCATATTTAGCACTCTGTGTGACCATTATGTCATACAGGGGCACTTATGAAAATCTTGTAGTAAATTTATTAACATGAGATGATTTGTCTCATGTCTGGATACTGTCTATGAGCTTGAAAAACCGTATCTAAAGATGCTTGACTATCTGTGATACATCATGCAAGTGTGTGTCAATGTCATTCAATCTCGTAGATTGATGAAACTCCTTTACAGATGAACTGTATTCAATTAAACTGTTTTCTCTTAAATGTCAAGTACACAAGTTCTAAATTGAACACTTGTAAATTGGAAGTGGTAAGATATTCAGGTAAGTTTATTTTTTTGTTTTGAAATACATGGGCCAAGGAGACTGATAGTGTAATGATGGTTCATAAAAGTGCAGAACTACTACTGGTGATGATAACTTGCTTTGAACCTCAAACCCACTTGTATAGATCATGTTCACTTTACAATTTACATAAACATGTACTGTGTAAGTAAATAAAGTGTAATTAAGTTAAAAAATAGATGTTTACTGAGTTTTCATTGTCTAAATCATGTCTGTCTCAAAGCCCCCCCCCCCCACAAGTAAATTAATCAAGAGCAAGGTCATATCAATTTGATCCATCAAAATATTTAGAATATTGGTACTTTGGAATATGTTACATAATATTGACTAAAAATAGTATCAAGGATGACATTTTCATTTAGAGAGAAAGTTTAAATTAATCCATCATCCCATGATAAGTTAGCATGGCAATAAATAGAAACCTTAAAAAAACGTACATGTATAGCTCCTGCAAAAATTGCTTTTCATTTCAATTTTGCAGAAAATGATATAATGTTGAGATCATGTTTTAATTTTGAATTTAATGTGCAGAATTTTGGTTCAAATGTCACAGGCAAATGACATGAAAAAAACCTACAAACCATCTTTATGCCTTTGCCCATCAGGCATTATGCTTGTAGGTTCTCCATCAATCAATCTGAAGGGCCAGATGAGCTTATGCCATGGCGTGGAGTTCATCGTCTATCGTCTGTTGTCCGTCCACAATTTCAAAATGCTTCTTCGTCATTTCAAGTCAATTCTATATCAATTCTATTTGCTTTATATGATAGCACTAAGTGGGGGATTCAAAAATTCTACACAGAATTTTGAAACTCATTAAATATGCTTATTCATGCACATTTTTCAAAAATCACAAAAATGCTTCTTAATGTTTTAACCGATTTTGATTTTTTGGCTTCAATTGGGTAGAGCTTCATGAAGTTCACCAAACTTGCACACAGAATTGTAAAATTTGAGTAGAAAATTATTTATGCTACTAATTTATGCAAAAATTGATAAGTCACAGAAAATGCCTCTTTATTTGTTGACTGAATTTCAAAATGCCTCTTCTTCATCATTTCAAGTCCGATTTCAATTCTGTTTGCTCTACACAGAATTTTGAAACTCATTAAATATGCTGATTTATATGCACATTTTTCAAAATTCACAATAATTGCTTCTCCTTATTTCTTGACTGATAATTATTATTTTTTCTTCCATATACGTAGAGCTGCATGAGGTTCACCAAACAGAATTTTGAAATTTTGACCAGAATATTATATATGTTGATTTATGCAAAGTTTATTTCATAATCACACCAAAAATACTTCATCTTTGTTTGTCAACTAATTTATTTTTTCAACCATCTAGTAGAGCTACATAAGGGTTACCAAATTTTCACACACAACTTTTTACTCGAAAATCATTAATGCTAATTAATGCAAAATTTATTCATAAATCACAAAAATGCTTTTCACCTTCATCTGTTGATCAATTTCAATTTTGTTTGCTTTATAAGATAGCTATAGGTCGGGATACAAAATTTCAATTCAGAACTTTGAAACTCATTAAATATGCTAATTTATACATATTTTTCAAAACCAACAAAAATACTTGTTTATTTGTTGACTGATTTTGGTATTTTTTGTTCCATCTTAGAGCTACATGAGGTTCACCAAGGTTCTCCACAGAATTAAGAAATCTTGACTCGAAAATTATGCTAATTCATACAAAATTTATTGATAAATAAAAAAATACCTCTGTCATTTCTTCATCAATTTCACTTTTGTTTATTTAATACAATTTTGTTCATCAATTTCAATTTAGTTTCCTACATTTTTATCACCAATATAATTTACAACAGTGTCAACTGGGCTAAATTTGTGTTAAATCTTGTAGGAAAATGGACTATTTTGTAGCTCTTTGAATTTGTTTGTACATGTATTTGCTCAGTGCGCATGTTTTTGTCTCACCTGCGAAGCAAAGTGAGACTATAGGCGCCGCTTTTCCGACGGCGGCGGCGTCAACATCAAATCTTAACCTGAGGTTAAGTTTTTGAAATGACGTCATAACTTAGAAAGTATATGGACCTAGTTAATAAAACTTGGCCATAAGGTTAATCAAGTATTACTGAACATCCTATTAGAGTTTCATGTCACATGACCAAGGTCAAAGGTCATTTAGGGTCAATGAACTTAGACCATGTTGGAGGAATCAACATCGAAATCTTAACCTGAGGTTAAGTTTTTGAAATGTCATCATAACTTAGAAAATATATGGACCTAGTTCATGAAACTTGGCCATTAGGTTAATCAAGTATCACTGAACATCCTTCATGAGTTTCACGTCACATGACCAAGGTCAAAGGTTATTTAGGGTCAATGAACTTTGGCCGAATTGGGGATATCTGTTGAATTCCCATCATAACTTTGAAAGTTTATGGATCTGATTCATGAACCTTGGACACAATAGGAATCAAGCATCACTGAAAATTTTGTGCAAGTTTCAGGTCTCATGATTAAGGTAAAAGGTCATTTAGGGTCAATGAACTTTTGCCGAATCGGGGGTATCTGTTGAATTACCATCATAACTTTGAAAGTTTATTGGTCTAGTTCATTAAACTTGGACATTAGAGTAATCAAGTATCACTGAACATCCTGTGCGCGTTTCAGATCACATGACCAAGGTCAAAGGTCAATGAACTTTGGCCGAATTGGGTGTATCTGTTGAATTACCATCATAACTTTGAAAGTTTATGGATCTGATTCATGAAACTTGTACATAAGAGTAATCAAGTATCACTGAACATCCTGTTCGAGTTTCAGGTCACATGATCAAGGTCAAAGGTCATGTAAGGTCAATGAACTTTGGCCATGTTGGGGTTTTTGTTGAATAACCATCATATCTCTGTAAGTTTATTGGTCTAGTTCATAAAAAGTGGACATAAGAGTAACCATGTATCACTGAACATCTTGTGCGATTTAGAGTAGTATTCAAAGTCAGCATTGCTGCTATATTGAACTGCGTGATGCAGGTGAGACGGCCAGAGGCATTCCACTTGTTTACTAAACGAGCATGCTAATTATCGCCTTTGACATTTTGGGTTACCGCACATGCAAATTAGCTAGTCTGGAAGAGATTTTGGTTTGCACTCATAAGTTACTTCCCTCGTGGAATGCGTGTGTTACGATCTTATAATAAACGAATCGTGCTTATAGTGTCTCGATCGCCGGGTAAGTTCGCGTAAAAGTGTTCTATTGCAAACATAATGTACGAGCGCGCAGTATATGGGGAGTTAAATGCGAGAAGATCACTTCAGTACAAAATATTCACGCACCAACACTCTGTATGTTCCCTTTTTTCCCCAACTACTTAAGTTTTTCTTTTGGGGTGGGGGTTGTAGTTCGATCTAGAAAAACACATCTTTCTCATCACAAAATAAAAGATATTTAAGACATATGATAACCTGGTAAAAAACTGCAGCATATTTTTCATTTAGAGCAAATCATAATAGGCGATCGTGTACGTGTGCATGCAGGCCCCCGAAGCTCCGCCATTTTGTCTAATCCATAAGAAGCTGAAATAAGCCTTCATTAAAGGAAACCAAAACCCAAGAAGAGAAGCAATCTTACTGGAAAGAGTAAAATGAGGGGAACAATTTAAAAAAGTCATCAAAATCAGTTATGAAATAAGCAAGTTATGGACAATTAAAAAGTCTTGTACTTACTATGTGGATCCTCAAATTGGCAAACGTGCTTCAAAATGGCTGATTTTGTGGACAACTCTCCATTTGTTTTGTACACATATTTTCAGATTTTCCCCTTTATTTACATATTTCATATTATCTCCTCCTGACCTTGACATATGTGGTGTGGATTATATTTCCCATGACATATGTTGTGCTCATCAGGAGGCAAGATGCAATTTGAAAGATAATGAGGAAAATCTGAAAATTTGTGTACAAAACAAATGGAGAGTTGTCCACAAAATCAGCCATTTTGAAGCACGTTTGCCAATTTAAGGATGCCCATAGAAAGTACAGCAAGAGTTTTCAAACTCCCATAACTTGCTTGCTTATTTCATAACCGATTTTGTTGAAACTATTTTTAAATTGTTCCTCTCATTTTACTCTTTCCAATAAGATTACTTCTCTTCTTGGGTTTTGGTTTCCTTTAATATTTTCGTATGTTGCTCCCTCGTCAACTGTGGTTTTGTACGTGTATTAGACAATACGCACATCAGCGCAATGGCAAAGGTCAATTTGAAAATTCATTAATGTATTCATTTTTGTTACTACGCGCTCGTGACGCGAAGGATTCAGCGAATCAAGCAAGGGTGTCTGGAAAACGAAGACCGAAGACCGAAGACCGGGGACACATATCACACTCGTGTGAAAGCGTTTGTAGTTCACGCACGAAGTGTGTACAAAGCAGTGCAAAGTGTGTACAAAACACGTGCGCGGGTTAGAATGGACTTTGGACCTTGCCCCCTACACATGTTCTCCCATTGACATAACGCATGTCCCCGGTCTTCGATCTTCGTTTTCCAGACCTGTTGTTGGGTGTCTGGAAAACGAAGACAGAAGACCGGGGCCATCGCATCCGTCTAGCTAAAATAAACCATTATTATATTTAGATCAAATTCAGGAATTTTCTGATATTGGATATGTAATGAATTATGATTGGTTAATGATTAATTGTATGGATATCGTAATGTGAATGATAATTGAGTGAGCAATATATCGCGCTCAGCTCAGCTGGCATTAAAATTTTATACCATTGACATAATCAACGCATGTCCCCGGTCTTCGATCTTCGTTTTCCAGACCTGTTGTTGGGTGTCTGGAAAACGAAGACAGAAGACCGGGGCCATCGCATCCGTCTAGCTAAAATAAACCATTATTATATTCAGATCAAATTCAGAAATATTCTGATATTGGATATGTAATGAATTATGATTGGTTGATAAGTTAATGATTAATTGTATGGATATCGTAATGTGAATGATAATTGATTGAGCAATATATCGCGCTCAGCTCAGCTGGCATTAAAATTTCACACCATTGACATAACGCATGTCCCCGGTCTTCGATCTTCGTTTTCCAGACCTGTTGTTGGGTGTCTGGAAAACGAAGACAGAAGACCGGGGCCATCGCATCCGTCTAGCTAAAATAAACCATTATTATATTCAGATCAAATTCAGGAATATTCTGATATTGGATATGTAATGAATTATGATTGGTTAATGATTAATTGTATGGATATCGTAATGTGAATGATAATTGAGTGAGCAATATATCGCGCTCAGCTCAGCTGGCATTAAAATTTTATACCATTGACATAATTAACGCATGTCCCCGGTCTTCGATCTTCGTTTTCCAGACCTGTTGTTGGGTGTCTGGAAAACGAAGACAGAAGACCGGGGCCATCGCATCCGTCTAGCTAAAATAAACCATTATTATATTCAGATCAAATTCAGAAATATTCTGATATTGGATATGTAATGAATTATGATTGGTTGATAAGTTAATGATTAATTGTATGGATATCGTAATGTGAATGATAATTGATTGAGCAATATATCGCGCTCAGCTGAGCTGGCATTAAAATTTCACACCATTGACATGACGCATGTCCCCGGTCTTCGATCTTCGTTTTCCAGACCTGTTGTTGGGTGTCTGGAAAACGAAGACAGAAGACCGGGGCCATCGCATCCGTCTAGCTAAAATAAACCATTATTATATTCAGATCAAATTCAGGAATATTCTGATATTGGATATGTAATGAATTATGATTGGTTAATGATTAATTGTATGTATATCGTAATGTGAATGATAATTGAGTGAGCAATATATCGCGCTCAGCTCAGCTGGCATTAAAATTTTATACCATTGACATAACGCATGTCCCCGGTCTTCGATCTTCGTTTTCCAGACCTGTTGTTGGATGTCTGGAAAACGAAGACAGAAGACCGGGGCCATCGCATCCGTCTAGCTAAAATAAACCATTATTATATTCAGATCAAATTCAGGAATATTCTGATATTGGATATGTAATGAATTATGATTAGTTAATGATTAATTGTATGGATATCGTAATGTGAATGATAATTGATTGAGCAATATATCGCGCTCAGCTCAGCTGGCATTAAAATTTTATACCATTGACATAACGCATGTCCCCGGTCTTCGATCTTCGTTTTCCAGACCTGTTGTTGGGTGTCTGGAAAACGAAGACAGAAGACCGGGGATCGCATCCGTCTAGCTAAAATAAACCATTATTATATTCAGATCGAATTCAGGAATATTCTGATATTGGATATGTGATGAATTATGATTGGTTAATTGATAAGTTAATGATTAATTGTATGGATATCGTAATGTGAATGATAATTGATTGAGCAATATATCGCGCTCAGCTCAGCTGGCATTAAAATTTTATACCATTGACATAACGCATGTCCCCGGTCTTCGATCTTCGTTTTCCAGACCTGTTGTTGGGTGTCTGGAAAACGAAGACAGAAGACCGGGGCCATCGCATCCGTCTAGCTAAAATAAACCATTATTATATTCAGATCAAATTCAGGAATATTCTGATATTGGATATGTAATGAATTATGATTGGTTAATGATTAATTGTATGGATATTGTAATGTGAATGATAATTGATTGAGCAATATATCGCGCTCAGCTCAGCTGGCATTAAAATTTTATACCATTGACATAACGCATGTCCCCGTCTTCAATCTTCGTTTTCCAGACCTGTTGTTGGGTGTCTGGAAAACGAAGACAGAAGACCGGGGATCGCATCCGTCTAGCTAAAATAAACCATTATTATATTCAGATCGAATTCAGGAATATTCTGATATTGGATATGTGATGAATTATGATTGGTTGATAAGTTAATGATTAATTGTATGGATATCGTAATGTGAATGATAATTGATTGAGCAATATATCGCGCTCAGCTCAGCTGGCATTAAAATTTTATACCATTGACATAACGCATGTCCCCGGTCTTCGATCTTCGTTTTCCAGACCTGTTGTTGGGTGTCTGGAAAACGAAGACAGAAGACCGGGGCCATCGCATCCGTCTAGCTAAAATAAACCATTATTATATTCAGATCAAATTCAGGAATATTCTGATATTGGATATGTAATGAATTATGATTGGTTAATGATTAATTGTATGGATATCGTAATGTGAATGATAATTGATTGAGCAATATCGTGCTCAGCTCAGCTGGCATTAAAATTTTACACCATTGACATAACGCATGTCCCCGGTCTTCGATCTTCGTTTTCCAGACCTGTTGTTGGGTGTCTGGAAAACGAAGACAGAAGACCGGGGCCATCGCATCCGTCTAGCTAAAATAAACCATTATTATATTCAGATCAAATTCAGGAATATTCTGATATTGGATATGTAATCAGTTATGATTGGTTGATAAGTTAATGATTAATTGTATGGATGTCGTGATGTGAATGATAATTGATCGAACAAAATATTGCTAAATTTTAAAATTCAATAACTTTGTCATCCGATTTTGATGAAATTTTCGGTATTATACTCGTGAATTCTACTATATTCATTAAGCTGTACATACTTTCAGCCCGGACCATCCCATTAAAAACTCCGTATAAAATAAACCTAATTGTAATAGAAAGCAATGTCATCGACCTAAGACAGGTGGCAAGCGCGCCCTTGTGAATGTATTTTCCATACGGTCGGCGAACATGAAACAATAGTGCGTCGCTTGCTTACTACTTTGCGGTTAAACCGGCCGAGACGTTCCCACGCGTACATTTCGAGACAGCAACATTCAGTACGCGTTTGGAAGCCCTGTTTACACGTAAATCGGCTTTTGGCTCAGAACCATAAGCCGATGCAGAATTGGCTTTTATGGTCTATCTTGCACCGCAGAATCGGCTAACCCTCTCTGGGAATCGACGGGCGGACGACATTTATACCGTTTTCATACTGAAGGCGAAGTTGAGTTACTCCGGAATAACTCCCGATTGAGTTTATACGCTTGTACTGCGGACCGACTTTAAACCCCCTTTCATATTGGCAAACACCGCAGCGGTGTATCCGCAGTTGTTGCCATGGTTTCCAAGCGAGTTCGCGCCATACGCGTGCTGCGAGATCACAGCGATAAGTGCATACCGCATTTCCGGTGCGGAGTAACTCCGTTTGTAACCCTCTTCTCGAAGTGGGTTGAGTACACCGCTTTGAATCCGGATCAACTAATCTCAGACTTTTCGGTTACAGCCCGATAGACCGCGGGTCCGTTAGACCGCGGGTCCGATAGACCGCGGGTCCGATAGACCGCGGGCCCGATAGTCCGCGGGTCCGATAGACCGCGGGCCCGATAGACCGCGGGTCCGATAGTCCGCGGTGTGTGTAAAATTATCATCATGACAATATAATGAAATTCATGTTATAAAGAGGTCAATGATACGAGTCCATGGGGTTCTATAACGATGACCCACTGGACAATCGCCCCCTGACATCTACTTCAAGGAAAATATTATCCCCATATTTTTATCGTCGGGGACTGTTACCCCCCCCCCCCGGAAATATACCCTCTAGACGCCATACGGAGCCTCTAAAATGCCATCGACTTGACGACATGGCGAGATACTTTATCTTGCCATATCGACTAAATAAGATTATTATGTCCGCATGGCGAGATACGTTATCCTGCCAAGTCAGTCCACTTATAAAAAGTTATGTGTCAACAGTCAACATGACGAGAACATGGCGATTCATCGGGATTCTTGCCGGGACTTGTACACTTCATATCTCGCCATGTGGACATATGGACCTGACAAGATGTCGAAATAATAAGCTTATTAATTACTAATTAGGCGGCGGAAGTGGGGGGGGGGGGCTTTCCCCCCTAAATTTTTAGTTGAGAACCTTTTTTTGGTCGTCAATATCTTTTCTACGTCCCCTCTCCCTAAATTGAGGTAGACCACCCTAAAATATTTTTGCCCCCCCCCCCTAATTTTGGTTGATAACCTTCCTTTTTTTTCCTTGTCAAAATATTTTGGGGGTCCCTCCTAAAATTTTGGTTGATTTGCTTGTCAATTTTTTACCTGTGTCCATCCCAAAGTTTCAGGTGGATCCCCCTAAATGTTTTGCCTTCGGCCGCCAATGATTAATTAAGACATGGTAAGATAAAGTACCACGCCATGTCGTCACGTTAAGGCATTTTCACAATTATTATTTTCATAATTATCTGGGACAATTGTCTGGAGAGTAAATTTCTGGGGGGGGGGTAACAGTCCCCGGCGGTAAAAAAATATGGGGATAATATTTTCCTTGAAGTAGTTGTCAGGGGGTGATTGCCCTAATGGGTTATTGTTATAGAACCCATGCAGGCGCGGATCCAGGATTTCAAGGGGAGGGAGGGGGAGCAAATTTGATCTGATGTTTGGCGCCCATGTGTACTTTTCGAAAAATGGCGCCTACTCCCTACCGGTCAGACTAACTTAAATTATCTTATAATCACATTAAAAAAGAAATAAAGACCACTTTTTAATGTGTTCTTGAAAAAAAATCCATGAATACATAAATACCAAAAGGTAGCGGGACACAGGGGCGGTTCCAGCCTTCGCCAATAGGGGGGGGGGGGCCGGGGTGGGGCGGAAATTTGTTTTCAGCCATATTTTCCCCGATCGGCAGCTCGAAGATAATTTTTGTTTGTTTCTTTGAAGGGGTAGTCCTTATTAGTCACTTCTTGGCTTTATTCTCATAAATTAATACATAATATCATAATCCTCATTTATATGATGCGAGCGCGAAGCGCGAGCTAATTTTTTGGGAAATTTTAAAGTTGAACTGATTCTGGGCAATTTTTGTTATCCTGAAAAAGACATGTATGCAACTTAATAATTACTACGAACGCAAAGCGCGAGGGGAAATGAACTGATGAAAAAAATACCTGTTACATTTGATTTGACAATCAAATAATGCGAGCGCGAAGCGCGAGCTGAATCTCTTCGAAATTTTCACCCAAAGAAAGGAAATTCTAAGCACTTTTTTATTAACTCAAGCAGAATAGGTATATGAGAAAACAAATAAATCAAGCGCGAAGCGCGAGCGGAAATTTTCTAGATTTAGTTCCATGATATTTACTGAACGAGACACTCTATTCATGATTTGTAAATCCTAAAAAAAAAAATGAGATTTAGACCTAAAAGGGGGCCACTCTGTTCATGTTCTGTAAATCATCAAAAGGACAAGTAATATGGGGTCTTCCTACATTAATAATGCGAGCACAAAGCGCGAGCAGAAAATTGTTTAATATTGTGATCTGAAAATGGATAATGATTTAAATTAGAGAAAGTTGGGTATCTGAATAAACATGCTCGAGTGTGTTTCATATTTAGACCTAGAATCTAGGCATTCTAAATACAACTTTAATCATGAAAATCATGAAACTTTGATAGTCCGATCTGAAAAAAGAGAGTCAATGTGTGCTTTATATTTCTAGCACTTTGTAAAAAAAATTGTAAGGTGGATATGGATCGCACTTAAAAAAGAGCTGATATTATTATGACTTTGAGTTTTGACATAGGACCGGGACATCCTTACGACATGCCATCATATGAAAATGATGACTATCTTCCTATTAATCTTGCTAAGCGTGAGATGAAACAAAGGGACAATTTAATTATTAAATTGATATCATATTTATTAATGCCTATTGAGGGCACAAAATCTGATGATATCATGGCATAAAAACTGGACATTTCACTTTTGTGATTATGAATAGGATGCATCAGTTAATATATTTGTAACCATTAATGCGAGCGCAAGTCGCGACCTATAATTTTTGATAAACTGTCATGAAAAGGGGATTTTAAGTAGTTTGTTGTATAAAATATATTGAAACATTTATATAACTCGCCAATCAAAATGCGAGCGTGCAGCACGCTAGCTGATGCGTCTTAACAATCAGACAAGAAAAGGGATATTTTGAAAACTTTATGGAATACACGAAAATATAGGTACATGATAAATCAAAATTTGCGAGCGCGTAGCGCAAGCAGCAAATGTTAACATTCAAACCATAAAATTGACATTTTTACAGAGCACTTTTCAAAAACCAATTTTTAAATTACACAAAATAATGAAAGTTCGATTTCCGAGGTGAAATATATATGTGTTGTATATTGACTTCCAAACTTGATATTCGAACTACATTTTGAGCAAGATATGTAAATCACCTAATAGGCAATGCGAGCGCGAAGCGCGAGCGAAAGTTTTATATAGTTGCATTAAAGATTCTTTTTATTTTCCAAGTCTTCCCCTCATCTTATTTCATGCCTTCGTCGTCCTTCTCTTCCTTTTCTCCTCTCTTTTTCATCCTTTTTTCTTCTTTCTTTCCTTTTTTTTCTTTTTTGCTCCGCCAAGGGGGGGGGGGGGAGCTCGGCCCCCTGGATCCGCCTATGGGGAGAAGGGGCGGGAAAATACAACAAGCAAAAAAAAAAGGGTTATCATCGCCAAATTAAGGTCATCTCGTCCCAAAATACATGTTTTATTTCGATTTAGAATAATGTATTTCTATGATTATAAAAGACCAAAATAGTAGGGGGACATTTTATATTGTGTCCCCCCGACTATTTTGAGTAGGTGGGACACGTTCCCCCCCCCCTTTCCCCCTGGGATTTCCGCCCATGATGTAATATCAGTGGGAGCGCGAAGCACGAGTGATTTTGGGGGGTTTCAATTTGGTTTAACTTCTCACCAGATTAAGCCCTACCAGAATATTGTAAACCGGAGCTGTAGTTTCTGTACTGTTGTTTTAGTATACCCTTCAATATCATTAATGATAACCTCCAGGGAATATGCAATCTCGACTAATTATCCTCATCAGTGGCATATTTATTCAGCATGGGTGCAGGGGGGGGGGGATCGAGGGCACCAAGATATAAAAATAGATGAAATGGGGGGTAGACGTTAAAGAAAATCTGAGATTTTATTCTTGAAAAACACATTGAGGTATCTCACAAGGCCTGAATAAATAATGAGAACCCGAAGCGCGATCTGATTTTTTTCCCTGTATTTTATCTTGAAAGCCTAAGTCAGGGGCGGTCCCAGCTTCCGCCAATGGGGGAGGGGCCATTTTTTCACCTATATTTTCCCCGATCGGCCGCTCAAAGTTGATTTGTCCAAGTGCCGTAATGAGCCAACAATTTCGAGGGGGCTCGATATGGCGCATCGCATAAAATTGATAAGAAGTTGGCAGTGAGCGAAGCGAGCAAGCAAATATGTTGACACTTTTATTACAAAAATACAAGGTTGTGATAGTATTATAGATTTTGACATGATATTTGGAAAATAATAGTATATTTCATCCTAATATCCCTTTCATTTCTCTCTATTTTTTCTAAGCGTTGATTCTCTCTTTTTTGTTGGGGGGAAGGGGCAAACGCCCATGTCCTGACAGTAATTTCCTAGATTTACTTTATAAGCAACATAAATGTGTTAATTCTCATAAGCCATATGCAAGCTAAAAATCAAATTTCATGTATATTGTCCTGAAAATTTAACATTCTGGGCAATGTTTGTGAACCTGAACAGGACGCGTATGTAACTAGATAATTACCACGAGCGCGAAGCGCGAGCAGAAATGTTACATATTATGGCCTGGTCGAAAAGTTAGCCATTAAGAAGATACATATTTCAACGATTAAACTGAACATTTTTGATATTCCAACCTAAAAAAGATGAGATTTCAAATCCCCCAATGGGACATTCGACATTCATTTCCATCTCTCTCTTTCTTATCTTTCTTCCCATCTTTCTCTCTTTTTAATATTATTCTCTTCCTAATTTTTCTTCTTCTTTTCCCCCTTTTCGTTTCTTTTCTCTTTCCCCCCATTACTTATCCCTCTTTCTTTTTCTTTCCTTTCCCCTTTTTTCTCTTTTAATCTTTTTTTCTTCTCTCCCTCCCTTCCACTCACTCTCTCTCTCTTTATTCTCTTCTTTTCCCCTCTTCCTCTATCTCTCTTTCCAGACACCCAACAACAGGTCTGGAAAACGAAGATCGATCGAAGACCGGGGACATGCGTTATGTCAATGGTGTGAAATTTTAATGCCAGCTGAGCTGAGCGCGATATATTGCTCAATCAATTATCATTCACATTACGATATCCATACAATTAATCATTAACCAATCATAATTCATTACATATCCAATATCAGAATATTTCTGAATTTGATCTGAATATAATAATGGTTTATTTTAGCTAGACGGATGCGATGGCCCCGGTCTTCTGTCTTCGTTTTCCAGACACCCAACAACAGGTCTGGAAAACGAAGATCGAAGACCAGGGACATGCGTTATGTCAATGGTATAAAATTTTAATGCCAGCTGAGCTGAGCACGATATATTGCTCACTCAATTATCATTCACATTACGATATCCATACAATTAATCATTAACCAATCATAATTCATTACATATCCAATATCAGAATATTCCTGAATTTGATCTGAATATAATAATGGTTTATTTTAGCTAGACGGATGCGATGGCCCCGGTCTTCTGTCTTCGTTTTCCAGACACCCAACAACAGGTCTGGAAAACGAAGATCGAAGACCGGGGACATGCGTTATGTCAATGGTGTGAAATTTTAATGCCAGCTGAGCTGAGCGCGATATATTGCTCAATCAATTATCATTCACATTACGATATCCATACAATTAATCATTAACTTATCAACCAATCATAATTCATTACATATCCAATATCAGAATATTCCTGAATTTGATCTGAATATAATAATGGTTTATTTTAGCTAGACGGATGCGATGGCCCCGGTCTTCTGTCTTCGTTTTCCAGACACCCAACAACAGGTCTGGAAAACGAAGATCGAAGACCGGGGACATGCGTTATGTCAATGGTGTGAAATTTTAATGCCAGCTGAGCTGAGCGCGATATATTGCTCAATCAATTATCATTCACATTACGATATCCATACAATTAATCATTAACTTATCAACCAATCATAATTCATTACATATCCAGAATATTTCTGAATTTGATCTGAATATAATAATGGTTTATTTTAGCTAGACGGATGCGATGGCCCCGGTCTTCTGTCTTCGTTTTCCAGACACCCAACAACAGGTCTGGAAAACGAAGATCGAAGACCAGGGACATGCGTTATGTCAATGGTATAAAATTGTAATGCCAGCTGAGCTGAGCGCGATATATTGCTCACTCAATTATCATTCACATTACGATATCCATACAATTAATCATTAACCAATCATAATTCATTACATATCCAATATCAGAATATTCCTGAATTTGATCTGAATATAATAATGGTTTATTTTAGCTAGACGGATGCGATGGCCCCGGTCTTCTGTCTTCGTTTTCCAGACACCCAACAACATCTGGAAAACGAAGATCGAAGACCGGGGACATGCGTTATGTCAATGGTGTGAAATTTTAATGCCAGCTGAGCTGAGCGCGATATATTGCTCAATCAATTATCATTCACATTACGATATCCATACAATTAATCATTAACCAATCATAATTCATTACATATCCAATATCAGAATATTCCTGAATTTGATCTGAATATAATAATGGTTTATTTTAGCTAGACGGATGCGATGGCCCCGGTCTTCTGTCTTCGTTTTCCAGACACCCAACAACAGGTCTGGAAAACGAAGATCGAAGACCGGGGACATGCGTTATGTCAATGGTGTGAAATTTTAATGCCAGCTGAGCTGAGCGCGATATATTGCTCAATCAATTATCATTCACATTACGATATCCATACAATTAATCATTAACTTATCAACCAATCATAATTCATTACATATCCAATATCAGAATATTCCTGAATTTGATCTGAATATAATAATGGTTTATTTTAGCTAGACGGATGCGATGGCCCCGGTCTTCTGTCTTCGTTTTCCAGACACCCAACAACAGGTCTGGAAAACGAAGATCGAAGACCGGGGACATGCGTTATGTCAATGGTGTGAAATTTTAATGCCAGCTGAGCTGAGCGCGATATATTGCTCAATCAATTATCATTCACATTACGATATCCATACAATTAATCATTAACTTATCAACCAATCATAATTCATTACATATCCAATATCAGAATATTTCTGAATTTGATCTGAATATAATAATGGTTTATTTTAGCTAGACGGATGCGATGGCCCCGGTCTTCTGTCTTCGTTTTCCAGACACCCAACAACAGGTCTGGAAAACGAAGATCGAAGACCGGGGACATGCGTTATGTCAATGCTATAAAATTTTAATGCCAGCTGAGCTGAGCGCGATATATTGCTCACTCAATTATCATTCACATTACGATATCCATACAATTAATCATTAACCAATCATAATTCATTACATATCCAATATCAGAATATTCCTGAATTTGATCTGAATATAATAATGGTTTATTTTAGCTAGACGGATGCGATGGCCCCGGTCTTCTGTCTTCGTTTTCCAGACACCCAACAACAGGTCTGGAAAACGAAGATCGAAGACCGGGGACATGCGTTATGTCAATGGTGTGAAATTTTAATGCCAGCTGAGCTGAGCGCGATATATTGCTCAATCAATTATCATTCACATTACGATATCCATACAATTAATCATTAACCAATCATAATTCATTACATATCCAATATCAGAATATTCCTGAATTTGATCTGAATATAATAATGGTTTATTTTAGCTAGACGGATGCGATGGCCCCGGTCTTCTGTCTTCGTTTTCCAGACACCCAACAACAGGTCTGGAAAACGAAGATCGAAGACCGGGGACATGCGTTATGTCAATGGTGTGAAATTTTAATGCCAGCTGAGCTGAGCGCGATATATTGCTCAATCAATTATCATTCACATTACGATATCCATACAATTAATCATTAACTTATCAACCAATCATAATTCATTACATATCCAATATCAGAATATTCCTGAATTTGATCTGAATATAATAATGGTTTATTTTAGCTAGACGGATGCGATGGCCCCGGTCTTCTGTCTTCGTTTTCCAGACACCCAACAACAGGTCTGGAAAACGAAGATCGAAGACCGGGGACATGCGTTATGTCAATGGTGTGAAATTTTAATGCCAGCTGAGCTGAGCGCGATATATTGCTCAATCAATTATCATTCACATTACGATATCCATACAATTAATCATTAACTTATCAACCAATCATAATTCATTACATATCCAATATCAGAATATTCCTGAATTTGATCTGAATATAATAATGGTTTATTTTAGCTAGACGGATGCGATGGCCCCGGTCTTCTGTCTTCGTTTTCCAGACACCCAACAACAGGTCTGGAAAACGAAGATCGAAGACCGGGGACATGCGTTATGTCAATGGTGTGAAATTTTAATGCCAGCTGAGCTGAGCGCGATATATTGCTCAATCAATTATCATTCACATTACGATATCCATACAATTAATCATTAACTTATCAACCAATCATAATTCATTACATATCCAATATCAGAATATTTCTGAATTTGATCTGAATATAATAATGGTTTATTTTAGCTAGACGGATGCGATGGCCCCGGTCTTCTGTCTTCGTTTTCCAGACACCCAACAACAGGTCTGGAAAACGAAGATCGAAGACCGGGGACATGCGTTATGTCAATGGTGTGAAATTTTAATGCCAGCTGAGCTGAGCGCGATATATTGCTCAATCAATTATCATTCACATTACGATATCCATACAATTAATCATTAACTTATCAACCAATCATAATTCATTACATATCCAATATCAGAATATTCCTGAATTTGATCTGAATATAATAATGGTTTATTTTAGCTAGACGGATGCGATGGCCCCGGTCTTCTGTCTTCGTTTTCCAGACACCCAACAACAGGTCTGGAAAACGAAGATCGAAGACCGGGGACATGCGTTATGTCAATGGTGTGAAATTTTAATGCCAGCTGAGCTGAGCGCGATATATTGCTCAATCAATTATCATTCACATTACGATATCCATACAATTAATCATTAACTTATCAACCAATCATAATTCATTACATATCCAATATCAGAATATTTCTGAATTTGATCTGAATATAATAATGGTTTATTTTAGCTAGACGGATGCGATGGCCCCGGTCTTCTGTCTTCGTTTTCCAGACACCCAACAACAGGTCTGGAAAACGAAGATCGAAGACCGGGGACATGCGTTATGTCAATGGTGTGAAATTTTAATGCCAGCTGAGCTGAGCGCGATATATTGCTCAATCAATTATCATTCACATTACGATATCCATACAATTAATCATTAACTTATCAACCAATCATAATTCATTACATATCCAATATCAGAATATTCCTGAATTTGATCTGAATATAATAATGGTTTATTTTAGCTAGACGGATGCGATGGCCCCGGTCTTCTGTCTTCGTTTTCCAGACACCCAACAACAGGTCTGGAAAACGAAGATCGAAGACCGGGACATGCGTTATGTCAATGGTGTGAAATTTTAATGCCAGCTGAGCTGAGCGCGATATATTGCTCAATCAATTATCATTCACATTACGATATCCATACAATTAATCATTAACTTATCAACCAATCATAATTCATTACATATCCAATATCAGAATATTTCTGAATTTGATCTGAATATAATAATGGTTTATTTTAGCTAGACGGATGCGATGGCCCCGGTCTTCTGTCTTCGTTTTCCAGACACCCAACAACAGGTCTGGAAAACGAAGATCGAAGACCGGGGACATGCGTTATGTCAATGCTACAAAATTTTAATGCCAGCTGAGCTGAGCGCGATATATTGCTCACTCAATTATCATTCACATTACGATATCCATACAATTAATCATTAACCAATCATAATTCATTACATATCCAATATCAGAATATTCCTGAATTTGATCTAAATATAATAATGGTTTATTTTAGCTAGACGGATGCGATGGCCCCGGTCTTCTGTCTTCGTTTTCCAGACACCCAACAACAGGTCTGGAAAACGAAGATCGAAGACCGGGGACATGCGTTATGTCAATGGGAGAACATGTGTAGGGGGCAAGGTCCAAAGTCCATTCTAACCCGCGCACGTGCTTTGTACACACTTTGCACTGCTTTGTACACGCTTCGTGCGTGAACTACAAACGCTTTCACACGAGTGTGATACGTGTCCCCGGTCTTCGGTCTTCGGTCTTCGTTTTCCAGACACCCGCTGAGCTGAGCGCGATATATTGCTCAATCAATTATCATTAACTTATCAACCAATCATAATTCATTACATATCCAACATCAGAATATTCCTGAATTTGATCTGAATATAATAATGGTTTATTTTAGCTAGACGGATGCGATGGCCCCGGTCTTCTGTCTTCGTTTTCCAGACACCCAACAACAGGTCTGGAAAACGAAGATCGAAGACCGGGGACATGCGTAATGTCAATGGAAGTAAAATAGTTGCAAACGCCAGTTTAAGTTGAGTCTGCTTGTACGTGATTGTGCAGTATGAGGTGTATTGTATGCAAGTTTTCAATTTTATGACAGTTTTGAGAATTGCAGTGGCTGAATTCCGTGGGTGAAATAAATTATGTACGTTATAATTGTTAGGTATTAATTATGCCCTAGTTGATAACGATATCCTTACAATTAATCATTAACTTATCAACCAATGATAACTGATTACATATCCAATATCAGAATATTCCTGAATTTGATCTGAATATAATAATGGTTTATTTTAGCTAGACGGATGCGATGGCCCCGGTCTTCTGTCTTCGTTTTCCAGACACCCAACAACAGGTCTGGAAAACGAAGATCGAAGACCGGGGACATGCGTTATGTCAATGGTATAAAATTTTAATGCCAGCTGAGCTGAGCGCGATATATTGCTCAATCAATTATCATTAACTTATCAACCAATCATAATTCATTACATATCCAACATCAGAATATTAATGAATTTGATCTGAATATAATAATGGTTTATTTTAGCTAGACGGATGCGATGGCCCCGGTCTTCTGTCTTCGTTTTCCAGACACCCAACAACAGGTCTGGAAAACGAAGATCGAAGACCGGGGACATGCGTAATGTCAATGGAAGTAAAATAGTTGCAAACGCCAGTTTAAGTTGAGTCTGCTTGTACGTGATTGTGCAGTATGAGGTGTATTGTATGCAAGTTTTCAATTTTATGACAGTTTTGAGAATTGCAGTGGCTGAATTCCGTGGGTGAAATAAATTATGTACGTTATAATTGTTAGGTATTAATTATGCCCTAGTTGATAACGATATCCTTACAATTAATCATTAACTTATCAACCAATGATAACTGATTACATATCCAATATCAGAATATTCCTGAATTTGATCTGAATATAATAATGGTTTATTTTAGCTAGACGGATGCGATGGCCCCGGTCTTCTGTCTTCGTTTTCCAGACACCCAACAACAGGTCTGGAAAACGAAGATCGAAGACCGGGGGCATGCGTTATGTCAATGGTATAAAATTTTAATGCCAGCTGAGCTGAGCGCGATATATTGCTCAATCAATTATCATTCACATTACGATATCCATACAATTAATCATTAACTTATCAACCAATCATAATTCATTACATATCCAATATCAGAATATTCCTGAATTTGATCTGAATATAATAATGGTTTATTTTAGCTAGACGGATGCGATGGCCCCGGTCTTCTGTCTTCGTTTTCCAGACACCCAACAACAGGTCTGGAAAACGAAGATCGAAGACCGGGGACATGCGTTATGTCAATGGTATAAAATTTTAATGCCAGCTGAGCTGAGCGCGATATATTGCTCAATCAATTATCATTCACATTACGATATCCATACAATTAATCATTAACCAATCATAATTCGTTACATATCATATATCAGAATATTCATGTATTTGATCTGAATATAATAATGGTTTATTTTAGCTAGACGGATGCGATCCCCGGTCTTCTGTCTTCGTTTTCCAGACACCCAACAACAGGTCTGGAAAACGAAGATCGAAGACCGGGACATGCGTTATGCCAATTGTATAAAATTTTAATGCCAGCTTTGCTGAGCGAGATATATTGCTCAATCAATTATCATTAATCATTAACTTATCAACCAATCATAATTCATTACATATCCAACATCAGAATATTCCTGAATTTGATCTGAATATAATAATGGTTTATTTTAGCTAGACGGATGCGATGGCCCCGGTCTTCTGTCTTCGTTTTCCAGACACCCAACAACATCTGGAAAACGAAGATCGAAGACCGGGGACATGCGTTATGTCAATGGTGTGAAATTTTAATGCCAGCTGAGCTGAGCGCGATATATTGCTCAATCAATTATCATTCACATTACGATATCCATACAATTAATCATTAACCAATCATAATTCATTACATATCCAATATCAGAATATTCCTGAATTTGATCTGAATATAATAATGGTTTATTTTAGCTAGACGGATGCGATGGCCCCGGTCTTCTGTCTTCGTTTTCCAGACACCCAACAACAGGTCTGGAAAACGAAGATCGAAGACCGGGGACATGCGTTATGTCAATGGTGTGAAATTTTAATGCCAGCTGAGCTGAGCGCGATATATTGCTCAATCAATTATCATTCACATTACGATATCCATACAATTAATCATTAACTTATCAACCAATCATAATTCATTACATATCCAATATCAGAATATTCCTGAATTTGATCTGAATATAATAATGGTTTATTTTAGCTAGACGGATGCGATGGCCCCGGTCTTCTGTCTTCGTTTTCCAGACACCCAACAACAGGTCTGGAAAACGAAGATCGAAGACCGGGGACATGCGTTATGTCAATGGTGTGAAATTTTAATGCCAGCTGAGCTGAGCGCGATATATTGCTCAATCAATTATCATTCACATTACGATATCCATACAATTAATCATTAACTTATCAACCAATCATAATTCATTACATATCCAATATCAGAATATTTCTGAATTTGATCTGAATATAATAATGGTTTATTTTAGCTAGACGGATGCGATGGCCCCGGTCTTCTGTCTTCGTTTTCCAGACACCCAACAACAGGTCTGGAAAACGAAGATCGAAGACCGGGACATGCGTTATGTCAATGCTATAAAATTTTAATGCCAGCTGAGCTGAGCGCGATATATTGCTCACTCAATTATCATTCACATTACGATATCCATACAATTAATCATTAACCAATCATAATTCATTACATATCCAATATCAGAATATTCCTGAATTTGATCTGAATATAATAATGGTTTATTTTAGCTAGACGGATGCGATGGCCCCGGTCTTCTGTCTTCGTTTTCCAGACACCCAACAACAGGTCTGGAAAACGAAGATCGAAGACCGGGGACATGCGTTATGTCAATGGTGTGAAATTTTAATGCCAGCTGAGCTGAGCGCGATATATTGCTCAATCAATTATCATTCACATTACGATATCCATACAATTAATCATTAACCAATCATAATTCATTACATATCCAATATCAGAATATTCCTGAATTTGATCTGAATATAATAATGGTTTATTTTAGCTAGACGGATGCGATGGCCCCGGTCTTCTGTCTTCGTTTTCCAGACACCCAACAACAGGTCTGGAAAACGAAGATCGAAGACCGGGGACATGCGTTATGTCAATGGTGTGAAATTTTAATGCCAGCTGAGCTGAGCGCGATATATTGCTCAATCAATTATCATTCACATTACGATATCCATACAATTAATCATTAACTTATCAACCAATCATAATTCATTACATATCCAATATCAGAATATTCCTGAATTTGATCTGAATATAATAATGGTTTATTTTAGCTAGACGGATGCGATGGCCCCGGTCTTCTGTCTTCGTTTTCCAGACACCCAACAACAGGTCTGGAAAACGAAGATCGAAGACCGGGGACATGCGTTATGTCAATGGTGTGAAATTTTAATGCCAGCTGAGCTGAGCGCGATATATTGCTCAATCAATTATCATTCACATTACGATATCCATACAATTAATCATTAACTTATCAACCAATCATAATTCATTACATATCCAATATCAGAATATTCCTGAATTTGATCTGAATATAATAATGGTTTATTTTAGCTAGACGGATGCGATGGCCCCGGTCTTCTGTCTTCGTTTTCCAGACACCCAACAACAGGTCTGGAAAACGAAGATCGAAGACCGGGGACATGCGTTATGTCAATGGTGTGAAATTTTAATGCCAGCTGAGCTGAGCGCGATATATTGCTCAATCAATTATCATTCACATTACGATATCCATACAATTAATCATTAACTTATCAACCAATCATAATTCATTACATATCCAATATCAGAATATTTCTGAATTTGATCTGAATATAATAATGGTTTATTTTAGCTAGACGGATGCGATGGCCCCGGTCTTCTGTCTTCGTTTTCCAGACACCCAACAACAGGTCTGGAAAACGAAGATCGAAGACCGGGGACATGCGTTATGTCAATGGTGTGAAATTTTAATGCCAGCTGAGCTGAGCGCGATATATTGCTCAATCAATTATCATTCACATTACGATATCCATACAATTAATCATTAACTTATCAACCAATCATAATTCATTACATATCCAATATCAGAATATTCCTGAATTTGATCTGAATATAATAATGGTTTATTTTAGCTAGACGGATGCGATGGCCCCGGTCTTCTGTCTTCGTTTTCCAGACACCCAACAACAGGTCTGGAAAACGAAGATCGAAGACCGGGGACATGCGTTATTGTCAATGGTGTGAAATTTAATGCCAGCTGAGCTGAGCGCGATATATTGCTCAATCAATTATCATTCACATTACGATATCCATACAATTAATCATTAACTTATCAACCAATCATAATTCATTACATATCCAATATCAGAATATTTCTGAATTTGATCTGAATATAATAATGGTTTATTTTAGCTAGACGGATGCGATGGCCCCGGTCTTCTGTCTTCGTTTTCCAGACACCCAACAACAGGTCTGGAAAACGAAGATCGAAGACCGGGGACATGCGTTATGTCAATGGTGTGAAATTTTAATGCCAGCTGAGCTGAGCGCGATATATTGCTCAATCAATTATCATTCACATTACGATATCCATACAATTAATCATTAACTTATCAACCAATCATAATTCATTACATATCCAATATCAGAATATTCCTGAATTTGATCTGAATATAATAATGGTTTATTTTAGCTAGACGGATGCGATGGCCCCGTCTTCTGTCTTCGTTTTCCAGACACCCAACAACAGGTCTGGAAAACGAAGATCGAAGACCGGGACATGCGTTATGTCAATGGTGTGAAATTTTAATGCCAGCTGAGCTGAGCGCGATATATTGCTCAATCAATTATCATTCACATTACGATATCCATACAATTAATCATTAACTTATCAACCAATCATAATTCATTACATATCCAATATCAGAATATTTCTGAATTTGATCTGAATATAATAATGGTTTATTTTAGCTAGACGGATGCGATGGCCCCGGTCTTCTGTCTTCGTTTTCCAGACACCCAACAACAGGTCTGGAAAACGAAGATCGAAGACCGGGGACATGCGTTATGTCAATGGTATAAAATTTTAATGCCAGCTGAGCTGAGCGCGATATATTGCTCACTCAATTATCATTCACATTACGATATCCATACAATTAATCATTAACCAATCATAATTCATTACATATCCAATATCAGAATATTCCTGAATTTGATCTAAATATAATAATGGTTTATTTTAGCTAGACGGATGCGATGGCCCCGGTCTTCTGTCTTCGTTTTCCAGACACCCAACAACAGGTCTGGAAAACGAAGATCGAAGACCGGGGACATGCGTTATGTCAATGGGAGAACATGTGTAGGGGGCAAGGTCCAAAGTCCATTCTAACCCGCGCACGTGCTTTGTACACACTTTGCACTGCTTTGTACACGCTTCGTGCGTGAACTACAAACGCTTTCACACGAGTGTGATACGTGTCCCCGGTCTTCGGTCTTCGGTCTTCGTTTTCCAGACACCCGCTGAGCTGAGCGCGATATATTGCTCAATCAAATATCATTAACTTATCAACCAATCATAATTCATTACATATCCAACATCAGAATATTCCTGAATTTGATCTGAATATAATAATGGTTTATTTTAGCTAGACGGATGCGATGGCCCCGGTCTTCTGTCTTCGTTTTCCAGACACCCAACAACAGGTCTGGAAAACGAAGATCGAAGACCGGGGACATGCGTAATGTCAATGGAAGTAAAATAGTTGCAAACGCCAGTTTAAGTTGAGTCTGCTTGTACGTGATTGTGCAGTATGAGGTGTATTGTATGCAAGTTTTCAATTTTATGACAGTTTTGAGAATTGCAGTGGCTGAATTCCGTGGGTGAAATAAATTATGTACGTTATAATTGTTAGGTATTAATTATGCCCTAGTTGATAACGATATCCTTACAATTAATCATTAACTTATCAACCAATGATAACTGATTACATATCCAATATCAGAATATTCCTGAATTTGATCTGAATATAATAATGGTTTATTTTAGCTAGACGGATGCGATGGCCCCGGTCTTCTGTCTTCGTTTTCCAGACACCCAACAACAGGTCTGGAAAACGAAGATCGAAGACCGGGGACATGCGTTATGTCAATGGTATAAAATTTAATGCCAGCTGAGCTGAGCGCGATATATTGCTCAATCAATTATCATTAACTTATCAACCAATCATAATTCATTACATATCCAACATCAGAATATTAATGAATTTGATCTGAATATAATAATGGTTTATTTTAGCTAGACGGATGCGATGGCCCCGGTCTTCTGTCTTCGTTTTCCAGACACCCAACAACAGGTCTGGAAAACGAAGATCGAAGACCGGGGACATGCGTAATGTCAATGGAAGTAAAATAGTTGCAAACGCCAGTTTAAGTTGAGTCTGCTTGTACGTGATTGTGCAGTATGAGGTGTATTGTATGCAAGTTTTCAATTTTATGACAGTTTTGAGAATTGCAGTGGCTGAATTCCGTGGGTGAAATAAATTATGTACGTTATAATTGTTAGGTATTAATTATGCCCTAGTTGATAACGATATCCTTACAATTAATCATTAACTTATCAACCAATGATAACTGATTACATATCCAATATCAGAATATTCCTGAATTTGATCTGAATATAATAATGGTTTATTTTAGCTAGACGGATGCGATGGCCCCGGTCTTCTGTCTTCGTTTTCCAGACACCCAACAACAGGTCTGGAAAACGAAGATCGAAGACCGGGGGCATGCGTTATGTCAATGGTATAAAATTTTAATGCCAGCTGAGCTGAGCGCGATATATTGCTCAATCAATTATCATTCACATTACGATATCCATACAATTAATCATTAACTTATCAACCAATCATAATTCATTACATATCCAATATCAGAATATTCCTGAATTTGATCTGAATATAATAATGGTTTATTTTAGCTAGACGGATGCGATGGCCCCGGTCTTCTGTCTTCGTTTTCCAGACACCCAACAACAGGTCTGGAAAACGAAGATCGAAGACCGGGGACATGCGTTATGTCAATGGTATAAAATTTTAATGCCAGCTGAGCTAGCGCGATATATTGCTCAATCAATTATCATTCACATTACGATATCCATACAATTAATCATTAACCAATCATAATTCATTACATATCCAATATCAGAATATTCCTGAATTTGATCTGAATATAATAATGGTTTATTTTAGCTAGACGGATGCGATGGCCCCGGTCTTCTGTCTTCGTTTTCCAGACACCCAACAACAGGTCTGGAAAACGAAGATCGAAGACCGGGGACATGCGTTATGTCAATTGTATAAAATTTTAATGCCAGCTGAGCTGAGCGCGATATATTGCTCAATCAATTATCATTAATCATTAACTTATCAACCAATCATAATTCATTACATATCCAACATCAGAATATTCCTGAATTTGATCTGAATACAATAATGGTTTATTTTAGCTAGACGGATGCGATCCCCGGTCTTCTGTCTTCGTTTTCCAGACACCCAACAACAGGTCTGGAAAACGAAGATCGAAGACCGGGGACATGCGTAATGTCAATGGAAGTAAAATAGTTGCAAACGCCAGTTTAAGTTGAGTCTGCTTGTACGTGATTGTGCAGTATGAGGTGTATTGTATGCAAGTTTTCAATTTTATGACAGTTTTGAGAATTGCAATTGCTGAATTCCGTGGGTGAAATAAATTATGTACGTTATAATTGTTATGTATTAATTATGCCCTAGCTGATAACGATATCCTTACAATTAATCATTAACTTATCAACCAATGATAACTGATTACATATCCAATATCAGAATATTCCTGAATTTGATGCGATGGCCCCAGTCTTCTGTCTTCGTTTTCCAGACACCCAACAACAGGTCTGGAAAACGAAGATCGAAGACCGGGGACATGCGTTATGTCAATGGTATAAAATTTTAATGCCAGCTGAGCTGAGCGCGATATATTGCTCAATCAATTATCATTCACATTACGATATCCATACAATTAATCATTAACTTATCAACCAATCATAATTCATTACATATCCAATATCAGAATATTCCTGAATTTGATCTGAATATAATAATGGTTTATTTTAGCTAGACGGATGCGATGGCCCCGGTCTTCTGTCTTCGTTTTCCAGACACCCAACAACAGGTCTGGAAAACGAATATCGAAGACCGGGGACATGCGTTATGTCAATGGTATAAAATTTAATGCCAGCTGAGCGCGATATATTGCTCAATCAATTATCATTCACATTACGATATCCATACAATTAATCATTAACCAATCATAATTCATTACATATCCAATATCAGAATATTCCTGAATTTGATCTGAATATAATAATGGTTTATTTTAGCTAGACGGATGCGATGGCCCCGGTCTTCTGTCTTCGTTTTCCAGACACCCAACAACAGGTCTGGAAAACGAATATCGAAGACCGGGGACATGCGTTATGTCAATGGTATAAAATTTTAATGCCAGCTGAGCTGAGCGCGATATATTGCTCAATCAATTATCATTCACATTACGATATCCATACAATTAATCATTAACCAATCATAATTCATTACATATCCAATATCAGAATAAACCTGAATTTGATCTGAATATAATAATGGTTTATTTTAGCTAGACGGATGCGATGGCCCCGGTCTTCTGTCTTCGTTTTCCAGACACCCAACAACAGGTCTGGAAAACGAATATCGAAGACCGGGGACATGCGTTATGTCAATGGTATAAGATTTTAATGCCAGCTGAGCGCGATATATTGCTCAATCAATTATCATTCACATTACGATATCCATACAATTAATCATTAACCAATCATAATTCATTACATATCCAATATCAGAATATTCCTGAATTTGATCTGAATATAATAATGGTTTATTTTAGCTAGACGGATGCGATGGCCCCGGTCTTCTGTCTTCGTTTTCCAGACACCCAACAACAGGTCTGGAAAACGAAGATCGAAGACCGGGGACATGCGTTATGTCAATTGTATAAAATTTTAATGCCAGCTGAGCTGAGCGCGATATATTGCTCAATCAATTATCATTAATCATTAACTTATCAACCAATCATAATTCATTACATATCCAACATCAGAATATTCCTGAATTTGATCTGAATACAATAATGGTTTATTTTAGCTAGACGGATGCGATCCCCGGTCTTCTGTCTTCGTTTTCCAGACACCCAACAACAGGTCTGGAAAACGAAGATCGAAGACCGGGGACATGCGTAATGTCAATGGAAGTAAAATAGTTGCAAACGCCAGTTTAAGTTGAGTCTGCTTGTACGTGATTGTGCAGTATGAGGTGTATTGTATGCAAGTTTTCAATTTTATGACAGTTTTGAGAATTGCAATTGCTGAATTCCGTGGGTTAATAAATTATGTACGTTATAATTGTTATGTATTAACTCTTACTGTGCCAGGTCCAATACCCCTCTAGTGCCAGGGATATTCGAGGAATCCTAAATTGACCGAAACGTAAGCAAAGACTGATTTTAAAACGGTCATAACTCTTTACCCGTACGTTGTATAACGAAACCTTCTACACATGAAATGATGCATGGTTCATGGACTTTATGATCATGTTATGACCTTTCAAATTTGCGTTTGGAAAATTGAGAAAAGATGAAATATTTTACATCGTTTTTTTCAATAAGTAAAACCTAGAAAATTATGATTTCATGAACATTTCAAAGAGTAAATAACCCAAGGAATTGTAGAGATACCAAGAAATTAAGAAAATGAAATGAAAGTTCAATGTTTACCCTTTCAAATGACGTATCTATTGATGTAACTGAACAAACAAAAATGTGAAAAATAATGCTCTTTTGAATGAAATACTATTTTGCTATTCAATTTATTTCCTCTGAAATACGAGAGGGTTTATACACACACAATTGAAACCATCCTTTTCCAAAAAAGGGCATCGTCGTCGATCAAGTGACCAATCACAGCACAGCTGCGATCCCCACGCAAACACACACAATAATATATTAGAGCCATGTATCTTCACAGTGCAGCCAACCGTATGTTGTTGTTGTTGTTCGCTTGGTTTTGAGGCGCGTGTCATTCAGATATGAATATTTACCCTTACATTCGTGTAGTCTTCAAAACAAGACCCTTGTTTATTTAGAATGCGCGGTATTCCGCAACAAAATTATTGGTGCAGAGTAAATTTTATGTCATTTCTATTCTTGCCAATATTGTCGTAATGCAAAACATGCTTTAGAAAAATCGTAACCTGGATACGATTTGTGGTGTTCGATGCACTCAACTATATACTGTTTTGGATAATGTAGGCGATTTCTATCCAGTGTCGGCAACAAACATTTGCGACCCACTCAACTATCGTTCTATAGCATGAATCAGTGTAAAGTTTGGTCATATTTTGTCAGGGTCTATTCGTCGTACATACGGGCTTTCATACTGTAACAAAGTCATTGCCAGTCACAAGGAGACAAAATATAGAAAACTAAAGATTATATATTGAAATATAGATAAAGAGGGATCGGACAGATTCAATACTAATACCCCTTTCATAAACCTATGCGGAAAATTCAATAAAAATTGCGTTCATAAACTCCGGAAATAATCCGCATTATTTTTACGAGCGCCCGTCCTGAAAAAGGAGATAATCGTCATGGAAACCGCACACACCCCCTCCGATGCGGTTGCGTTTGAAAAGGGTGACCTTGTGACCGCTCCATGGCAATTACCCACATTACTTTCGACATGCGTTCATAAAGTCAAAATCTGGTCCCGATGCTGCTATTATGCCGATAATTGCAGCATCAAAATAATGCAGATAACTCTGGTCCATTTCCGAATCTACGACCAAATTATGCTGCTATTAGCCGCATAATTGGGTTTATGAAAGGGTAAAACAGGTTTGGGGTGTAAAATCCACAAAATGATGTGGGCGTTCTTGGCAAAGTACACAGAACTAGAAGAAAAAAAAATTGTGAATCAAGAAGAGGAAATGCAGATCAGTACAAACTAAAAATCAATAAAAACTTTCAAAATGAAAATAATACCCTTTTCATAAACCTATCCTCCAATTAGCCGCCTAAGAGTAAAGCGGATAATTTAATAAAAATTGCTTTCACAAAATCCGAAAATAAGCCGCATTATTTTTTACGAGCGCCCATCCTGAAAAAGGCGGATAATCGTCATGACAACTGGACGCGCCCCCCTCCGATGCAGTGGTGTTGGAAAAGGGACCTTGTGACCGTACCATGGCAATTATCCGCATTATTTGGAAATGCGTTCTTAAACTCAAAATCTTGTCCCGATGCTGCTATTATGCGGATAATAGCAGCATCAAAATAATGCGGATAACTCTGGTCCTCTTCCAATTTTACGACCAAATTATGCTGCTATTAGCCGCATAATTGGGTTTATGAAAGGGGTATAAGCCTATTTGTTCTGTATTTCTGGTCTGCCCCCCCCCCCGCCTAAAAAAAATGTGAGGTCAGTGATTTTTAGCCCTCTTTGTGATGACCCAGGTTGAATACAAAATTAAATGTATTTATTACAAAACATAATTCTAGCATAATATTTATACGTTATCATTATTACGTAACTGATCTCACATCTCTCTCTATCCATCTATCTATCTATCCATCCATCTCTCGTCATCTCTGGACTCTCCCTCTCTCCTTTCTTTTTAATCTCGTGTTTTTTTTTTCACTTTTATTTTACTTTCTCTTCCTGTGACATCTGTCCACATAATTCATTCCTTTTATAGTTACACATCTCCCCATACTAAGATTTCTTATGTACTGCACGTAGCTCATTATGTGTTTGTTTTATATCAATATACCTATATGTTTATATATATATACTCCATAATCCTGCAGATTGCCAGTGAAGCGGACTTTGCCCCACTATTTCCGGCAAAGGACCTGGGTAATTTGTATATTTGTTATGAAATAAAGATGATTTGTATAGAGAGGATATAAAGATCTCTGGAAAAAATATTTTTAAATATGATCATATCTGATCTTTGTAGCCTCATAATGCAATATAAAATGAAAATATGACAATCTTAGACAAAAAATGGCCTCATTGCATATTTTGCCTTTGAATAATTGATTATTTTCAAACTTCATTTCATTCAGCGAGGCTTCATTTCATTCAGCGAGCGAGCATACATAGCAAGCGGTTTGAAAAAAGGCAACGGTCTTCGTCGACATGCCAGGAAGCCCTATGCCTATGGGATCACTATTTGATATAAAATCGTAGCTGAACAGTGAAAGAACGATAAACATAACATGTAAAATTCACTCTGTGGACATTTCATGATGGGGTGAAATATTCATTATATCTGTTTCGGCATTAAAAAGAATAATGTTCGACCAAAGTAGCCACCTGTCTGATAGCGACTACACGTTATTGTTCATGCCACCAAGTCATGAACAATAGATGCCCAGACTCCCTTTTATGAGAAATGTCTAATCCGCGCTCCCTCCTGACCTATTATCGAGGAAAGTAATTTAGCACAGGATGTTCATAGAAATCGGGCCACGCGCGCGTCTTTTGATTTGACAATTGAATACTTTCAAAGATTCCGATACGAACAATAGCTTTTCTCTCCGTTGAGATCAAGATTAAAATTCCTCTGTCGCTTTCCCCAACACCTTCCATTGACTTATTGCCATTAAAATACATAATTTTTATTCAAATATTTGTTTTGACTTTAAGACATTTAGCATCAACAATATGCTTCAAATTTCCTGTAATCTAAATGATGATGATGATGATAGGGATGATGGTAAAGATGTCATGGATAATGTCGAGAATGATAACAAGAAATCAAGGGGGAAACAGCACACCTCCACCACCACGACCACCACAAACACTGGCATTGTTACTTCCACTTCTCAAAAGCACAAAGAAAAATAGTTTAAAATAATTAAATCAACTTGTAGCTGAAGCCTATTTTGCATATTTAGAAATAAAGGATAAAGATGAAATTTAAGATTGAAGAAATGTATAGGCTACAATCCTTGACAAATCAAACATACAGAAAATTGAAAAATTAAAGAGGAAAAAGAAATAACGAAGCGATGGGGTGTGAAGGTAGAAATTACTAACAATTTGTAGAAAATTAGATCTTTATCATTTGTTGTTTATCAAATAATGTTTTGTAATGGATCATCTATCGGAAAAGTAAGATATTGCTTTCGACAATATCAGAGATTATATTTACTACACCTCTTATTTGTGATATCGATAATTACCCCGTCATTGAAACTATCAATGTAGTAAAAATTAATTTTACTTCCCCTTTCCTAAAAAAAATGAAATGGCCATCATTTGCTGTTCAAATTATATATAAGTGACACCACTAAACTTCTTTATAACGTGCATTGTCAATATTTTATTCATGCGATAGGACTTATGCACAATCAACATACTCGATATGTTAGCACATTTAACATTTTCAATTATCAAATTTGCTGATATATTTTTTTTATTTCGTAGTAATCCAGTTTATGCTACCAGATTTGCCATATGAGCTCAGCGTGTAGGGATATATATCTTTTTGCTGGCAAAAAAGAGAAACAAAAGAAAGTGTATCATCGGAAGAAATGATACGTGATACGTGACATCATCAGCCCATCTAATAAATATTCATGATGACTGTTTTCACAAAATATTGCTAAACTTTTAAAATTCAATAACTTTGTTATTTGTTATCCAGTTTTGATGAATTTTTCGGTATTTTGCCCAGTGAATCCTGCCCTATTTATAAAACTATTATACTTTCAGCCCGGACCATCCCTTTAATGATAAGAAAAAAGGTGAAGGAGAAAAAATATCGAAAATGATAATAATAATCAAAATAACAATAATGATAACAAAGATTATGATAATAATCACATACTAATAATGATAATAATTATAACAATAATAAATGAATGAATAAACAATGAGTGTGGTGATTGCAGTGCGACGAGAGTGGGAAATGACAGCCTTCTTTACTCATATTTTCATAACGAGAACAATTTTGTGAGAATGCAAAAAACAAAGTATAAAACCTCCCCCCCAAAAAAAAAAAAATCACCCCAAACCGTGCACATTTGCAGGCACAAAAAAGCCTTGACACAAGAATACTACCATACCGGCCTGCAAAAGACCAAATCGATAGCTCATGAATATTCATGTAACAATAGCGAATGGGCGAGTAGTGCTGGGTGAGGAACATCGTACCGCTCTGTCATTGGTCAATTCCGAGCTGAATGCCTTCGCACACTCGCCTTTGCTCTGCCCATAGAAGTACGTGTATTGCTACACACACACCGTTATATCACACGTTTCTATAGGGAAATCCTGATTCAGATCGCGGCAATATCCAAAATCACACTCTTCAAAATAATGATGCAAAAATACAATTTTACTCAAAAAAATGTCTATGTAAACCACTATTTTTTATTTGATAAAATGAATTGTGAATTCCTTGCCAGTATAACAACATAAAATACACAGAATATGGTGCTGATTTTCTGGCTGTAAAATTGGTTAAACAAAAAAAAGTTAGTTGGGCACAAATAGCTGCCACCGCAAGAGTGGCCTATGGTCACAAATAGCTGCCAATGGCGCTTAAAGAGTTAATTATGCCCCTCTGATAACGATATCCTTACAATTAATCATTAACTCATCAACCAATGATAACTGATTAACATATCCAATATCAAAATATTCCTGAATTTGATCTGAATATAATAATGGTTTATTTTAGCTAGACAGATGCGATGGCCCCCGTCTTCTGTCTTCGTTTTCCAGACACCCAACAACAGGTCTGGAAAACGAAGATCGAAGACCGGGGACATGCGTTATGTCCATGGTATAAAATTAAATGCCAGCTGAGCTGAGCGCGATATATTGCTCAATCAATTATCATTCACATTACGATATCCATACAATTAATCATTAACTTATCAACCAATCATAATTCATTACTAATCCAATATCAGAATATTCCCGAATTGATCTTAATATAATAATGGTTTATTTTAGCTAGACGGATGCGATGGCCCCGGTCTTCTGTCTTCGTTTTCCAGACACCCAACAACAGGTCTGGAAAACGAATATCG